>NC_092807.1:34619762-34926127 GCF_040954645.1 Diabrotica undecimpunctata | reverse complement strand
CAAGCACGACACCCTCCAAATGTGCCTCAGGCAAGGCCTATAGAGGAGTTTTGGGCTGTTTTGAGTCGAATGTTGTATAATAATGTCTAGGAATCCCAAAATGAAGATCAGCTAAGGCGAAGATTTTTGGTAAAAATTTCGTGAAATCGACTTATAAACAGTCCAAAGGCTTATTGCACATGCAAGAGCAAATTTACGTGTCATCGAAGATCACGGACCTCTTTCTTTTCTATAAAAATATATTATAAACCTTAAATATGTAGAATTTCCTGTATT
Source organism: Diabrotica undecimpunctata (assembly GCF_040954645.1). Lineage (NCBI taxonomy): Eukaryota > Metazoa > Arthropoda > Insecta > Coleoptera > Chrysomelidae > Diabrotica > Diabrotica undecimpunctata. The sequence goes on along the minus strand of NC_092807.1, from coordinate 34,925,851 downwards.
AATAAACTTAATTTGCAATTATAAAATATATATTTATTTTTTCCGAAAACTTTAGGGACCTGCATTATATTTCAACATGAAAATCAGTTCTTCAAACAGTAAGAGTAAGGTACTGTTACGATAAATAATGACGTGTCATATGCCTCAAAACTGTAAACATATTTACTGCTAATATCTTTTCTGTTCTAGATATTTCGGCGCTCAGTTGAAAAACCAGTTTCAGCCGTCGACCGACTTCTAGCGTTCTTCTAGTAAATTCGCCGAAAGACCAGTCCTTGAGGGACGTTCTCGTCTACCCACCTTTAAGGAGCGTACACATATGCGAGCAGAACTGTTCGCGAACCGTTTGTGAACGCTATATTCGTCTATTTAAGTTCGCAGTTAAATTTCTACGGTGTTCGAGACTATAAATTGTTTCTGCTAAGTGTGCGATGAGATCATTCGGTTAAACAAAATTGCTGAACGAGCGCGGCTTATTCAAAAGTAACGAGAGAAATTAATAACAGATAATGTAAACAAAATACCGAAATATTTAGAATAACGATGTAAATTAATTCTCGGTTTGTTATTAGATACTTAGGGTATTGGATAGTCGAACATAAATATATTTTTAACGAACTGTTCGAGAACAGCTAACGAGCAGTTCTCGAACCGTTCGGCTCGCATGTGTGTACCCACCTTTAGATACTTAGGGTATTGGACAGTCGAACATAAACATATTTTCAACGAACTGTTCGCGAACAGCTCACGAGCAGTTCGCGAACAGTTCGGCTCGCATATGTGTACCCGCCTTAACGTGAACGTCGTCTAACTGTTCTAGGAACGTTACGAAAGAATAAACCTAAAATTTCTCTAGTGCTTACACACCAAAGGCCAGAAAAAACCATTATGTTTGCAATTCAAGAGAAGTGTACTCTTGTATCGTATGTACCCCTGAAAACTAAAAATGTTTTGGTGATATCTACTGTGTATTACGACGACAACATTGATAATGCAACAGGTAAACCAGAAATAATCATAGATTATAATAAGACTAAAGGAGGCGTGGATTTCGTAGAAAAACTCTGCGCGGCATACAATTGCGCTATAGCAACCCGTCGCTGGCCAAAAAACATTTTTTACAGTTGTTTGAATGTCGCTGGGATAAATTCCTACATTATATAGAAATCGATTACAGACACACGCATTCCTAGACCAAAGTTTTTGGAAGACGTAGGTTTTCAACTCATTGACGAACATATTCGCAGACGAACCCTGGAACAAAATATTTTAACGACAATTCGTATGAGGTTAATGGAAATTTATGGCATTCAGACAAGAAATCAACCTATCCAGAATAATGTGTATGGAAGTCGTAAGTTCTGCATTAGTAAGGAAGACCGCAAAACTCGGTTTCTTTATAGGCAGTGTGGCAAATATATGTGTTTGGAACATTTACCCGGACTATGCGTTGTGGACAGTGCAGAATAAAATGAGGAAGCAAACGGACAATAGTTTCAGTTTATGTTGTTGAATAATTTTATTTTTTTTTTGTGACATTTCAACCCTTGTTTTTATGTTTGTTGATATTTTGTATTCAAAAACTTGACATGTTTTTGTGCAATTTTATCTCTCGAAAATAAATAAATATTGATTATATCTTATTATATTGACATTTAAATATAGTTTTATTAAAATAACAACCTAAGATATTCATTATTAAAAAAGTCGGTGTCGTAGACCACGTTACCAGCTATGTTACAAGAATTTACGTTACCGGCGGAAGGTTAATAGCGTCTTTTTGCTGGTTTTATTTTAATGATTGTCTCATCACTAGTCCTCCAAGTATAAGATCGAGGTAGTTTTAACCCTTAAATCAATAACCTCGATAAGCTACATGACCTATCATATTTTTCCATATAATATAAATGAAATATCATCATCCTTGGTGCTACAGCCCTATAAAAGAGCCTCGATCTTCTCAAGTCTATTACGCCAGTCAGTTCTATCCATTGCCAACTGTTGCCAGTTTGCTGCGCCTATTTGTCTACCATCCTCATCTAAACCATCCCTCCATCTGAGTTTTGGTCTACCCCTACTTCTATTTCCCACAGGTTGTGACATAAGGATTTTTCTAGGAGGGTTGTTCTGCTGTGATCTTGCCAGATGTCCTGCCCATCTTAGTCTTCCTATTTTTATAAAGGATACTACGTCTTTACCACCAAATATATGTTTATATCTGTGATATATCTCGTAGTTGTACCTCCTTCTCCAAACACCATTTTCAAAGATGCCACCAAATATTCTTTTCAGGATCCTTCGTTCAAATATAAGCAGGAGATTTTCATCTGCCTTGGAAATGGTCCATGTCTCCGACCCATATGTCAACGCTGGTTGTATAAGGGTTTTGATATTGTTATTTTTGTTTTTTGGCTTAAGTTTCTGCTTTTCATATATCTACTCAGTCCAAAATAGCATTTGTTTGTAGGATTATTCTTCGCTTGATTTCTTCCGTCATGACGTTCTCCTTGGTGATCAGGGAGCCTAAGTATGTGAATTTGTCCACCACTTCAAAGGTAGAATTATCAACCGTGAATTGGTGGCCGATGTTTCTGGCTCTATTGTTGAGTGTTGATGCCATTATCTTAGTTTTATTTTCATTTACTTGCAGGCCCATATTTTTTGAGGCGTTTGAGAAGGTGGTATACATTTCTTCTAGCTTGCGTGTTGTGCGGGCAACTAGATCAACATCATCTGTATATGTCAAAATTTGGGATGATTTATTAAAAATGTTTCCTCTGCTGTCTATTTGGGCATCCCTGACCGCCTTTTCCAAAGCTATGTTGAAAAGGAGACACGCCAGCGCATCTCCCTGTCGCAGCCCAACATGCGTTTCAAATGCCTGTGATTGTTCGCCCTGTATTTCGACTTTGCAAACAACTTTACGCATTGTAGCCTTAACCAATCTTATCAGTTTATCGGGGATGTGAAATTCATCCATGGCTTCATACAATTTATTTCTTAGGACACTATCATAGGCCGATTTAAAATCTACGAAAAGATGGTATGTGTCGATATTGAATTCATTGGTTTTTTCCAGTATTTGCCTTAACACAAAGAAATATATTTTTACAAAATCATGGTAAACCAAAAAAATAAGAAGGAATGTCTACCTCACTAGATTTAGACAAAAAAAATCATTGCTACTTGGTCTTTAGTCTTTGTCTGCTACACTGACATCACTATCGTCAAGTTGTATTAAATCTGCTATTCTAGCTTAAAATTGCTCTAAATTTAGCACGTGCGTGTGAAGCCGACGTCATTTTTATGTGGATTATCACGTTTTACGCGAAAAAGAAAACATGAACAGGTGATTGGAATAACACGATTCAGCAATAACTCCGTCACCTACTGCAATAATCAATCATTTTTTTGTAGGTTAACACAGGTTTCTTTATATACCTAATGCAATAAAATGGAATTCTGTTAAATTGTGGCTAAACATTATATTGCAATAAGCTTTTTAATTATATTGTAATCGTATTGGATATATTTTAAAAAATTTTAATAAAATATACCATTATGCACGAGAAGTCTTTACTTCTATGTAAGTCATATAAAATATTATTATTTTGTACCCATGAGGTAACTCTGGTTAAAGTCAATACCGCAGTCAATTTGATTATTACATTTAAAAAGCTAATTCTTCGATAACTTTCTGCATTTTCCGTGTTCTCTACTTTATTCTTATAAAGCAGAAAACTTATTGCATCATAAAAACCCATAGAAAAGTCTAGTTGGACGAAACAATTATTAGATGACCCAAGTATTCTTTTCCGTTATCTGGAAGATGCTTGTAGAACTGATGAGTAATTCTATCAACTCCTGGTGTTATATTAGGTTTTAAAAATATTCCATTGCTATTTGAAGATCTTCCATCCTAAATGGCCGGTCTAAATGTTTATTGAGGATGAGCGGTTATGCGTACAACACAGGATCCGCTGTTATCTCAGCTTTCAAATGCTTTAAACTGTTCCAGTTAGCACCTTCCCCAGTGGCCAAACTTTTAAACTTATACAGCCCAATAGCTTCCAAAAATTCTTTTGAATCTTTTGTATCTCTTAAAATCCATGCAGCATTTTTGTAAAATTCTTTCTTTTTCAGGTCACAAAGATGCTTACATTTCTGTTTAACTCCTCTATATATTATTATTCGTTGCATTAGTCAAGCCAGTTTTTCCAAAAATACGATATTACTTGCTTCCTTTTCTGGCCCACTCATTAACAGCCAAATCTATATTCGATAAATAAAAATCTATGGAAAACAGATTCTTTGTATCATGTCATCTTTCACTCTCTTCAGACGCAATACCAAAAATTCCACCATACAACAGCAATCTTCGTATTATATAAGAGTAGTAGACTCACATGTTATGTATTGGCAATATCATTTTAAAGTCTTCTACTTTAAAATGTATAATGTATGTCTGAATTTTTAATATAAATAAGTCTGATAAAATTAAATTATTAGAAGAATTTTTCACCAAGTAACAAAAAAAACAAAATTTGTTTAATTTGCTAACATTTGTATTTTGAGAACGATTTTCGAAGTGTAAATTGAAACGTCAATAAACTTACTTTAACCTTTAATTGTGGCTTATTTCCATTTAAATAGTCATCATCATTGGCTCCACAGCCCATGGTGGGTCTTGGCCTGCTCAAGGATAAGTCTCCATTCTCTCCTATTCTTCGCCTTGGCTTTCCAGTTTCGTACTCCCAACATTCTTAAGTCTTCCTCCACCTGATCCTTAAATCGTGTCCTGGGTCTGCCTCCCCTTCTCACTTCATCTATTCTTTGGTTATAAATATGTTTTGGCGGCTCCATATCATTCATTCTCTCTATGTGACCTAACCACCGCAGCCGGTTTATTTTGATGGACCTAATAATATCCGGTCTATCATACAGGCGGTAAAGTTCAAAATTATAGCGTCTACGTCATAATCCGCCCTCCTGTACTCCTCCATAGATATGTCGAAGGATTTTACTTCCAAAGCATCTTAAACGTTCTTCATCGCTCTTTGTCATCGTCCATGTTTCCGACGCGTAGGTAAAGATGATCTTGATAAGAGTTCTGTATATCACTAGTTTTGTTCTTTTTGTAACTAGGATTCTTCTTCTTCTTCTTCGCGGGACTAGGATTACATCTGTTTGTCTGACTCTTATTTTGTTTCAGTCGTTGTTGACTGTACATTATTTTTCCACCTTTTTGGCGGCCTTCCAACGGGTCTTCTGCTATACGGCTTGTTGTTTTTAGAGATGTTTACTAATCTATCTGGTCCCATTCGGTTTACATGTTCGTTCCAGTGTTTTTTTCTTGTTTTTATCCACCTGTTAATATTTTAAATTTTGTATTGTTCGCGTATACTTCTGTTGGTTTGTCTGTCTCTTAATGATATGCCCGCTATTGATCTTAATACTTTCATATCGATTTTGTTGATTTGTTATTTCGTCTTTCTTGTATCGGTCCTTGTCTCCGCTGCATATTTTAGGATTGGTCTTACTGTTGTCTTGTATACTTTCATTTTGCTTTCCATGGTCAGATATTGGTTTGTCCATATGGTTTCTCGGAGGCAACCACTTACTCTTGCCGCTTTTGATGCTTGCGTTGTGGTCTCCCTTCTTATATCCCTGTCACTAGTGATCTCTACTCCTAGGTAATTGAATTTCATTACTTGTTCTACAATTTTGCCGTCTATTTCTAGTTTGCATCTACGCGGCTCTTTACTGATCACTATACATTTAGTTTTTTCTACTGATATTCTCACATTAAGTTTGTTTGCTGTGATATTGAAGGTGTGAAGCTGCCTTTGTAGGTTATCTTCGTTATTAGCAATTAGTACTGCATCATCGGCATAGCATAGTATCGTGATTTTATGCGCTCCCATGTGGTATCCCTGTCGTTTTCTTCGTGAATAATTTGATTCATCACCATATTGAATAACAATGGGCTAAGCGAGTCTCCTTGGCGGATTCCTCCTTTTAGTTCTATGCATTCTGTTTCCCCTGTTGGCATTATAACTCTGGTCTTGTTGTTCTTGTTAATTTTATTATTTGTCCTTATTATCTGATGGTCTATTTGTTCAGCTTGTAATAAATTTAAGATGTCATTTCGCTTCACCCTGTTAAAAGCACTTTTTATATCTACAAAGCACATATATTCTTGTTTTCCATATTCAATAGACTTCTCTATTATTTGTCTGATAATAAAAATTGCGTCTATTATGCTGCGGTTCTTTCGAAAGCCTTGTTGTTCATCTGTCATGTTCGCTTTTTCCTCGATTTTATCTTTTATGACTCCCATTAACAATTTTAATGTACTATTCATTAGACTAATGCCTCTATAATTTTCAGGATTTCTCGAGTCTCTCTTTTTAAGTATCGGTAGCAGGAGACTTTCCTTCCATTCCGCTGATACTACTCCGGTATTTATTATATCGACGTGGAACAAGGCTTGTTGTTAAAATTTTTTTTAATCCATAATAGGCTCTATTTGCCAGATATATCCGTATTTCTGCACTTACTGCATTATTCTGATTAACTTGTGAGCCTAGGTATATAAACTCTCTTACTCCTTCGAAAGTATATGTTCCGATCGTTAGATATTCGGGTTGTGCTGCTTGTATATAATTTGATACATATACTTCCTCTTACTAGTGTTAACCTCTAGTCCCATTCTTTTTGTGGCTGCATCAAGCGCCTTGAATGATTCGACCACGTCCGCCTTTCTTCTTGCAATAATGTCGATGTCATCGGCGTACGCTAGTAATTGTACGCTGCGATTAATAATAGTTCCTCTGGTTGTTATTCCAGACTCTCTTATCGCTTTCTCCAGTACAATATTGAATAGAAGGCATGATAGGCTGTCTGCTTGTCTAAGTCCTATCTAAAACTGGAACGTTCTGGAAACTCCGTTCTGCACTCTAACTTTACACTCGACTCTTGAGAGGGTCGCTTTTATCAATTTTACTAAGTGTACTGGTATGCTGAATTCTATCATGGCTTTGTACAGTGCGTTTCTTTTAACACTATCATAGGCACATCTAAAATCAACAAACAGGTGATGAGTATCAATGCCATACTCATATGTTTTTTCCAGAGCTTGCCTTAGAAGGAATATTTGATCGGTCGTTGACCTTTCTTTATGAAACCCACACTGATATTTACCCATTATGTCTTCGCAATATCCCGATAGTCGGTCGTAAAGAATATATGCCAATATTTTGTATGTTACGTTTAGGAGGGTTATTCCTCTGTAGTTGTCACATATTGTTTGATACCCTTTCTTGTGGATAGGTACAATTATACCTACATTCCAGTCTTCTGGCAACTTTATTTGCTTCCAGATCAGTTCTACCAGTCTACATATACAGTATGTCAGGTTTTTTTTGCCATATTTTAAAAGTTCTGAAGAAATGCCATCTGCCCAGGAGCTTTATTTTCTTTCAATTTTTGTATAGCTTGAATGACTTCTACCTCTGATGGGATGTTATCTTTCTCTCCTTCGTCGTCAATTTCCTCGAGTTGGATTTCTAATTCGTGGAGGCCTATCTCACCTCTTATTAATATGTTCGTTTAAATAGTAACTAATTTAAAATGAAAGAAGTAAATAGCTTCAGAACAATTTTTAATATGTATATAAGTAATCTTAAAGATATAAAATTTACGAACTTTTACTTGTTTGGGATTTTCACTAATAAACACTAATTGTCAATGTGTGTTATACGATAAATGAATCATAATCTCTGATATGTTTTTAGAGCCAAAGGGTTCAACAACAGAAATGTGTTCTACTTAAAACTAAAATTGATTCCTTCGTAAACTTCTTCTTCTTTTTCTCGTAGCACTACAACCCGGGGTGGGTTTTGGCTGACTGCACAACTTGCTTCCATCTTGAACGGTCGTCCATAATAGTTGGGTCAGTGGGCAGTCCCATTGTTCTTAGATCTGACCATATATTGTCTCTCCATCACATTCGTGGACGTCCTAAGGGTCTTCTTCCTGTGGGGGCTTCCTCCCATATTAATTTGGCAAGGCGGTTATTAGGGAGTCTATGGACATGGCCAGCCCATCTAAACATTGGGATTTAATCTCTTGGACTATATCGCTCGCTCTATATATCTGCTTGACCTCAGCATTTGTTCTCATTCGGTATTGGTTGCTATTAATGTCGTGATAAGGCCCAAAGATTCTTCTGAGGGTTTTCCTCTCAAAAAATCTAAGTTTTCTTTCAGTTTCTTTGGTCAGGGTCCACGTCTTACACCCATACATGAGCACCGGTCTAATCATCGTTTTATATATTCTAATCTTTGATGTTCGTGTTAGGCTTTTAGATTTAATAGTAGTGTGAAGGCTGTAGATACATCTGTTTGCTGCCTGAATTCTTCCTTTAATCTCTTCCGCGATATCGTTATCTGCAGTGATTATTGCTCCGAGATATTTAAAACTCTCCACTCTTTCAAAGTTATATGGGTCTATTGTCACATTTTGCCCTATTCTATCTCGTCCATTTTGCCTTCGGTCCCTCGTTTCCTTCATAAACGCAAATAATTAATTGAATGTACAATTTAAATTTAGGGGATTTTTTAGGATAGCTGGCTGCGTATTCGTCATTCGTATTTCCACCCCGATGGGATTTGTACGTGAAACTCCTTGCGATGCTAAGAAGAATTCTGGACAACCGAAATTGACTTTTTCGCAACTGCAAATAAATTAATTGAATATACGATGGCACTTAAATAAGCAGCTTCTCGAGGGGCTGGAAAGAATTATGTCCACTTAATCATCGAAAATGAAATTATTGTAATACAAATAATTAATGTTTACATGTATACTTATGATTTAAGCTTTAATTGTAAAAAATTGAACCTTTTATATCCAATAATATGTATACCAATAATAACAGATTTTTCTAAATAGGGTAATAGGCATTTAGACCGAATATTAGACAGTAATCGTATTTAAATCATTCTTTAAACATTGACAATAAAATAAAAGTACCAAGTTGTGTCATATTGGCCAGTGGCATAACAAACTCCGTCGATCTTCTGCGGAAAAAATTATAAATACTTGGTATGTTATAATGTTATCGTATTATCATGTAAACCCCATGCGCTGGTTACGAGTTGCAGTTCCCAACGTCACAAGTACTAGGTCAAGAAGAGAGACACAATTATCGCAGTGAATTCGGTAAAATCCATACATATTGAAAACTTAATTCTCTTTGTCTATATAATAATGGAGTTATGATATTTACAATTTATTATTGATTATGTAGTATGAATAGTGTAACCAACTAGTCCGAAAAATCGTATCAAATTGAAATTTCTGTATTTTATTGATCGTCTTCTGAAAAGACGATTCAAAAACAATAACAATACGTGTATACACATGAATCATCTGTATTACGAGGCATGCCGCATACAACGATGTAATGAATTCAGTTCCAGTAGGAGATTTAAAACAATAAAAGTGTTTCGAAAAAGAGCGGTTATTGGCGTCTTGTGGGAATGGTCCTTGAGGTTTAGATGGCCGCTACTGTAAGCCATTTCTTTGATGTCGTTTTTGTTGTTTCATTTTCATCATTCTTCTCATCATAAGTTAGCAGGGATCTCACCAATTCTTCCTAAAACGCTGTAATTTGTAGTTTTTTTGTCAGCAAGCTGGTTATATACTATGTCAGAATTTACAACCGCTGCCCTCAGAATGAACTCTATCGCTACTTTTCGATACCATTTTTTAGTGATTTTCGTAACGATGAATTATAAGAGGTCATCTGATTAATTTGACCAATAGAACATTTTCATTTGTTATATTCAATTATTGCCTTTGGGTTATGAACCATACCACTGCGTCGCTGCATGGCTACGGGTTTTGTAGTGTGCTTAGTGGTGAGAGGAAGAACAACTCCCTTATCTTTTCACTTCAGGACTCACACACCTTTTTCGTTTTCTTGTCGAAATATTTTCCGTTATCTTTAACTTTTTGAGTATGACTTATTTTGGATTTCCATGCCAATTAGCTCTCAATAAACCGGTATAATGCGTTCTATTTTCCAACAAAATATTTGTTAGTTCAAGACTTGTATAATAGTTATCAACAATAATAGTTCGACCTGACTTTAGTAGGTCTTTAGTAGGTTCCTAACAATATTAATTGGTTCCTTTTTTTCCTTTCCGGCATATATTCGTAGATTCCATGTCTGCCAATTGTCATCGCATAATTTAAAAAGTTTTACTTCGTATTTGTGCGTTTTCTGGGGAATGTAATGTTTGAATATCAATCATCCTTGAAATGGAACAATAGACTCATCTATACAAAATACTCAACCTGGAGTATTTTTTTCTACTAATGGCTGATCCTCCTTTCTAATAAAAAGAATCATTGTCTGAGAAGAGAACTTTCATTATCATCAGATAATTTTCGAACAATTTTTTGAATAATTTCGGATAATTCAAGGGTCTATCGACTTGATGTTATATTTTTTATTTGATTTATTTATTAATACATATACTTTATGCTCATTTAAAATCAAATAAATATATTTTCTGTATTAAAAATCCGCGCTGACACGCGGCGTGCCTGGAACAACGCAGCGACGCCCCAGGGCGTCGCGACTCACAATTTGGGAAGCCCAGAATTAGTGTAGACTGGCACTTCTCTGGTGTAGACTCGAATAAAGCGACCGCTAGTATGATGACCGCTGGCACCACCGGCATAAATATGCCGCCTCTGTCCGGGCGGGCGCATACGGCCGCTAACAATCAAACAAACTTTTTATTCAAATATAGAGTAATTATTTTTGAAAGGCATGTTTAGGTCATTTTTTTCGTTTATATATGGGCAGTCAACCTGTTAATCATGTTTTGGCATCATTTAAGTATCTGATATTCGGAACCGCTACCCTATACACTAATTTTTTATTTTCACGATAATACAACTGACGTATTCAGTATAAACCATCGATTTTTTTGTAGACCCAACAGACCCCAGACCCCTAGTAACAGTATCCCTTCAACTAAAGTAGCTGATAAGTAGACAGAAATGCGTTCCACTTCAACTACATTTTAGGAGTGCTGAAATAAGGTTAGAGTCTATTTTATACGTGCCCCTTCGGGACTCGAATTTGTCATGAACGTCATGTCCAGCTCGGGTTGAAAATGCGTGACTAGACGCCAATGCAGCATATTTACACAAACAATATATTATATGCCTACTCTGCAGGTGCGTTGCTGACCATAAATAATTTATATTATCAAAAGCGGAATACTGACGCGTATTGATATCTCTAAGGCAGCATATGAGTTAAAATGAAATATGGATTTTTATTCGATAGTCTAGCGCAATAAATATATTGTGTGACATATACAGAAAATTCAATAGACCATTTTTATAAAGATAAATAATTCAACCATATAAAATTAATTAAAATCCGCAAAATACTATATTCTGTATAGGATGTTATTTTATCATGAAATATGATCTAGCCATTTCATAACACACCTTTTATAATATGTATATAAATTCCAAGCCAGATGCAGTTATAAGTATTACGCAAATAATTTTTTATATAGGTAATAATTTTATAGTAAAATATGTAATTATTCGGGTTTATGGATAATATCATAAATAATATCATAAATTACGGATTTTAATATCAGATGTCGCTATTTGCGTCTATACGAAGCCATGTTAGAGTTAATTCCTAAGACAGAAAAGATTTATTTTCACGTTCAGAGCGACTGTGAAAGCCGTTCTAAAGAGGCTTATTAGGCCGAAATACGTATAAGCGGATGCACAGGCGCCCTGTACGTGAAATCAAATATTAACTGTCTTTTCCTTTTTATTCCGATATACTCTGTACGAGTACTAGAAACCAATTCGCTAAGAATTTTGCTTAGTTGAGGAGATATGTTGTGGAATGCAATTTTTAGATTCCCCATGTCTCTAGTAACATCTTTATCAACGTCTGTTTTGCTTGCAATTCTTAGACGCCACAGATTAAAGCAAAGTTCTAATTTGGTTTAGGGATTTTAATATCAGATGTCGCTATTTGGGTCTATACGAAGCGACAAAGCCATGTTAGAGTTGCTTCCTAAGACAGAAAAGATTTATTTTCACTTTCAGAGCGACTGTGAAAGCCGTTCTGAAGAGGCCTACTATTATAGGCCGAAATACGTATAAGCGGATGCACAGACCCTGTACGTGAAATCAAATCTTAACTGTCTTTTCCTCCTTATCATAAATAAAATAATATGTAGAGGAAGGGTGGGCAAAATAGGGTGATTAAGGTCTAAATTGAGATTTAAAACAAATAAATATGTAACTTTGAAGGTCGTGAAATAAGGCAGATACTATTGTTATTGTAGTAACTATTTACTAATATAACTTAAAGGTAATCTATTAAAAAAAAAGGAAATGTTTTTCTTATTATATGAAAAAACAGAAAATAATATAAATTACCCAAATATGCCCGTCGTATAGTGAAATAATACTTGGAAAAATTACATACAAAATTTATTTTTTGATGAGAGGGAGAACCAGTCACCAATACCTACGGAAACAGGACCACCTATACTAGTGGCAAAAATAAGAGCAACCATAATACCACTAAAAAAAGGAAGAACTCCAGGACCAGACGAAGTACAGTCTGAATTTCTTAAACTTCTTGATGATGAATCTTTAAGAATACTATGTAAAATCTTCAATAATATCTATAATACGGGCAATATTCCAAAATATTGGCTAGTTTCAGAATTTATTTTGTTACCAAAGAAACAGGAAGCGAAAAAGTGCGGAGAATATAGGCTAATAAGCCTAATGAGCCATACACTAAAACTTTTTCTTAAAATTATACATCGCAGAATATACAAGCTATGCGAAGAGGGAATACAAGACACACAGTTTGGATTTATGAAAGGCGTATGTACGAGAGTTGCACTGTTTAGTCTACAGGTATTATTCCAAAGATGAGAGATATGACTTCCGATATCCTGCTTTGTGGACTACCAAAAAGCATATGACACAGTTCAACACCGAAAAATTATGAATGTTCTAACAAAAACCTAAATAGATGATAAAGACCGGCGTATAATACAAAATTTATACTGGAATCAATCAGCCACAATAAAAACAAATCTTGGAGATCAACCGACGGAAGCGATCCAGATTTGTGCGAGGCGTTAGACAAGGATGTATACTTTCACCTATATTATTTAACATATATTCAGAGGCAATATTTATTGAAGCCTTAGAAAATTGCGAACATTAAATCCTTTTAAATGGAGAACTCCTAAACAAAATCCGTTATGCAGATGACACCGTTATGTTTGAAGATATATTTAAACAGTTTATAGCAACTAATAAACAAAGTAAATGAAGTAAGTGAAATATTTGGACTACAAGTAAATATATCAAAATCTAAATTTATGGTCATCAGCAAAAATAAAATTAGAGACGTCCAACTGCTCATCAAGAATACACCGGTGGACCAAGTAAAACAGTTTACTTAACTTGGAACAGTAGTAAACGAACAATGGAATCACTCACACAAAGTAAAATGTAGAATAGAGAAGGCTAGGAGTGCATTTAACAACATGGCCAAACTCTTGAAAAGCCCCAAATTTAATCTGGAGATAAAAGTAAGGCTCCTACGGTGTTATATCTTCTCGATATTATACTACGGAGTTGAATCCTCGATACTCACTGAAGCGATGGAAAAAAAACTTGAAGCGTTCCAGATGTGGCTATACAGAAGAATCCTAAGGATATCATGGACGGACAAGATAACCAACGAGACTGTACTACGAAGAATAGAAAAAGAAAGAGAAGTAATTTATACTGAAAATAATCCTTCGGATAATAAAACTTCCCAAAAGTTAAGTACAAGAAATAACATTATACAGAAGCTCTGCGGTACCACCTGGGCAGTATGGGCTTCCACTCTCCGATCTACTGCCTTAGCCCTTGTTTTCTTGACCGTTGAATATTGTGCTCCAATTTATCACATTATGAGGATGATAGCTGGTACAATTAAATCAACTCCCACCCAATGGCTTCCAGTATTAAGTCACATCCCACCTCCACATTTACGACGAGTTGACGCACTTAAACGTGAATACAAAAAGATCATGAAGAATATAAACCTGCCGATCTATATAGTCTCCGCTCTAGAAAACTACCAATGAAAACGGCAAGAATGATACATAAGGAGTTCAACATCACCAATTCATGGTCCCAAGAATGGAACGCATGACAAAATAACATGCCCTGCATTACCCACAAGCCACCAGGTTTTGATCTTCCACCTAAAACATGGTCCACTCTAAATAGGATCCGAACCAGATATGACAGATGTGCATACATGCTACATAAATGGGGAAAGAACCCGTCTCCTCAATGTTACTGTGGGGAGAACCAAACCATCGACCACATTATTGAAGAGTGTCCCTTAAGATCCTACAATGGTAGCCCTGAAGACTTTCTGTTTGCAACTTCAGAGTCAATTGATTATATTAATTATACTTGATGTTTGTAACTATTTAAAGTTTGTCATATACATATATTACTAGTATTTGTAATTTTGTTCTAAATGTGTTGTAATTGCCATACGATAAATAAATAAATCCAAATTCTTGTCCGTCTTGTATCTGGAGCAAATCCAAATCGGGACACATCGGTAAACAAAGTAGAGACCCACTCATGCCTAACAAAGATTTGGTGTTCTTGTGCCCACTGAAGTCGATGAGTGCGATATCTGTTGGAAAACACAGGTACTCTCACAGATATTCGAGAATTTAACCTTACTTAAGTCTACTAAACTTACTATAGAGCGTTCCACGTTAAGAAAATAACATTAGGCTTATGGAGATCAGTGTTGCCAAAACTCTCAGGCATGCGGTTTACTAGATTGTCGATATATTTTTCGAATTTCCATTTTCAATTAACATTTAACTGTAAAGTCAGAATAACAACTGAAGAACCACAAAGCCTTATTATCATTATGTAGTCTCAGAGAACGACATAAAATCGCTGACATACGTACACCGTATTATTTTAAGTTGCAATTAGTAATTAGATATATGCATTCCAAGCGGTCCGTTTATTTGCTTTTAAATCTTTAATAGCCGGCAAAGTGCATGATTTAACAACTAAGCAATATTTTCTACTGATTTCTATGATTCATGGTATATGATATTCTTACCGAAAAACAAATAAACTGTCGTTACTATAATTAAAATAAGATAAAATAAAATTATCTTTTGTAAATACTATTTATTTAATTAAAATCATTTTCCCTACTTTTCATCTCTTGTTTCGAATGGGCACTTTTGGTCAATTACGTTAAAAAACATTAATTTAATTCATGTCTGTGAAAACGAAAATACAAATAATTATACAACCCTGAATCGTGCTTGTGTTCATCGTGGCATCGCTGCGCTTCTATCGTCCATAAGAAATACATGGCCCTATCTCCGGAATGTTATTTTCTTAACGTGGAACGCTCTATAGCAGTTTATTTCTAGTGGTTTGGCCATTTACAAACACCTGATGCGTCTCTTGGAGCCTCATTTGTAATTGTGATGCAGTTACAGGGCGATCTCGCAAAGCCTGCTACCTAATAAAACGGTCTTTAATCTGGTTGTTTATTCTTAGCAGCAATATCACCAGTGTCTTGACACCTTAACAACAAACTATTAATGACACTTTTGTTAAGGACCTCAGCAACATCTCTTTGACTTGAGCCAGCTTAAAGCATCCCGATACCACGCCACTGCGTTTCGTGATTTAAATGATGTCTCATCATTATTGGGAATTGCCAAACTAAATAAAAATCTCTATAGACTTTTTATGTTATAGACAAAAAAAGCTGATTGAAGTTTTGTTGAATTTTTTCTAGCCATTCTTATCAGCAATACCGTCAAATTGGTGCAATAATCAACAAAACAAAAAAAAGATAACTAGTAACCAGCTAATATTGATTTAAAGCTATTAATGTAAGTGTCCCCTAGATTATTTTGATGTGTGTATATTCTAATTATATTTTTGGGGCGTCGAAAAAGATTTTATCTGTAATGGTTACAAAATTTGTTACAATACAATCCTGACCTATCCACCAACAACATAGTGGAAGATCATTATAATCTTGGGTCAAAAAGATCGAATGCGGCGTTTGAGGTTATCTGGTAATAGTTCAGTCGTCAGAGAGTTGACCCCTAAAAATCATACGAATAAGCTGAATTCTGCAGAGAATATTAATTTTGGGACCCTAAAAAAGATGCAAAAAAGTTTACTACTTTTACCTCCGGCCTTTCCCCTAAAATCCCCCTCGTAGGAGGGTAAAAACGCAAAAAAATCGATTTACCAAGAATCTGTAGAAAAAAATGTTTCAAATAAAAAATGTAGCCGAGATAATTTTAAACAAAAATGTTTATAAGCGTTTTTGTGTAGCGTGAACCGTTCTCTTAAGGCCGGTTTTCACGCTACATCTTATTGTATGTTTTGTTGGATAGGACACATCCTATACGCGGCATGTAAACAGCAAAACGTACGTCTTGTCGAATCGAAATAAAATCCAAGGTCAGATCGCAGAAATGATGGGAGAAGCATAGTTTTGCGAGAACTGCTAGGATAAAACGTTACGTGAAAATACATGTTTAGACAAGTCGTCCGATGTTGACTCAGTTGACGACTAGCTACACTGCAGTTGGCTTCATTTTTCCCAAAAAAAACATCCTAATAATGTCAGATTTGAGGCAATGCACCCACGATTTTCTCGGGGAATTTATTGAATTGTATAAAAGTTTTCCTTGTTTAGGCAAGTGAAAAATAAAGACTATAGTGACCGTAATAAAAAAAAAACGGGTGTGGCAGTCCAGTGGGACTGCCGGTGGAAGTTACACTTCTATACACGCATTCGCCGTTACAAATTTATTTGGGAGGCAATCTGCACAATCATTACATATGTAATTCTATAGGTAAGACACAGCAGAAAGAGAAACAGAATTAATAACAACTTACTAACAATGAAGGATTGAATTAATATTTTGATGAAAATGTATATTTTTATTTTCATATATGTATGAAAGGAGTTGAATGCAAAAAATTTTTTACACATACTCTGCAGTAAAATTCATTGTTTATTTTCACAATAAATACAAATTAAACTGCAATATTCATAAGTATTTAAAAATCACAATAATATACATAAAAAAATACACTACAATACAGTGCAACATAATTCCATGTAATAATACAATAAAAATTAAAATGCAATATCCATAAGTATTTAAAAATGACAATAATATAATAATAATAATAAAAAAGTCCTCCCCGACTGGGAATCGAACCACGGTCTTCCGCGTGACAGGCGGGGATACTGACTACTATACTACCGAGAACATGACACAAATGTATTTCAAAATTGACAGTTCTTGATCATACAATGATTTATTGAGATTATTATTTTGAAATACAAAAGACTAATATAATTATGAACATCTAATAAATAATACAAAACATATCACATAAATAATAATATTAATAAATATTTTATTATATGTATAATATTATATGTATATATATCTTTATATAATATATCTAATATTAAATTATATATACAAAAGGAACATTTTTATATTCGAGAGAGGAAGAGAGAGAAAATATATCTTCTGTCTCTCTCTCTTACTTATTATCTTACATATGTAATGATTTCACAGATTCACCCCCATACAAATTTCCAACGTGGAGCACGCGTATAGAAGTATAACTTCAAAAAAACGTCGCGTATAAGTTTTTTTTAGTCTTTAAAGGGTAAAAATGCTTACGCTTTATTTTATTCTTTTTGGTGTTTAAATCAAAGAAAAACATTTTTTTAAACCTCTACCTATTTATAATTAATAAACAAATAGTAGTTTAGCTTTAGTTAGTAGTAGTTCTGTTTTAAAACCAAGTAGATTGCATTACAGATTTTAGGAGGAATTTGGCTTAACGCTGGTTTGGATATTATGGTTGTGAACTCTAAGTCCTTGAGGCTGCGTCCTGTTGCAAGATATCTGAGAGTTGCTGTGAGTCTTTCATGGGGTGTAATGGCTTTTCTCATGCAGTTGTCTTGTTTCAATATGTATTGATATCTGAATTAGAAATGAGATAGAAAACGGAAGGAAAAACGTAGTGTGTATACACTGGACAAAACGTACATTTTGTCGTACGTTTTATATGATCCACAAAACGTACAAGAAAACGTAGCGTGAAAACCGGCCTTAAGAAACATCACTTGAAGTAACCGTCGTTTTTCCATGTCAGCTAGGAGCGCGAAATCAATGTTCAATAAAATTTGTATCAGCGGGACGGTAAAAATTCGATATCTTTTGATCTAAATATCCCATCGACAAAAGTCAAGATGCGTTTTAAAGGCACAGAGTGCAGCTTTCGTATGCAGTTTTTGTGTATTGCCGAGAATAAACCCAGTTTTTATAAAGGTGTTGAAAAAGTTAACATGGAGCGATTTTTGCAATTTTTTACGATTTTCGTGAGATCAATAAAACTGATCACTTTCATCAACCAGTTGTAGTAAAATTTTCATTTTTAGAGATCAATCTTTTAAACTTATGACATGAAATTTCAATTTTTAGTTGTAGTAACAAATATGAGGCATTTGAAATATGAATAAAAAACGCAGAATTTAATGTTTTACATTACAAACGATCACAAGTCACGGGAAATACACTTAAAAAGACTATTTTGGGTATAGTTTATTGCAGAAGTTTAAGTGTAATCAAAAAAAAGTTTTAAATGCTTTAGATTGTTTGTTGTGTGAAAGTTTAAATGACTCACATTTGTTGCCAAAATGGAAAACTAAAATTTTATGCCAAAGGTTAGACTCTAGTAATCGAAACTTCATAGTGACCAAAATATGAATGGGATAGATTGTATTGATCTCGTGAGAATCATAAAAATGGCAAAAATCGCGTCACGTTTATTTATTTAACACCTGTATAAAATCTGAGTTTATTTTTTTCAAAATACAAAAACTGCATACGAAAGCTGAACTATTTACATTTAAAATGCATCTTAGTTTTTCTCAACAGGTCATTTAAATCAAAAGATATCGAATTTTACCGTCGAGCTGATACAAATTTTATTGAACTCTTCAAGCGTTGTTTCTAAGAGAACGGTTCATTTCACACAAAAAATGCTTATAAACATTTTTGTTATCTCAGCTACACTTTTTATTTACAACATTTTTTTCTACGGTGTACAGATTCTTGATAAATCTATTTTTTTGCGTTTTTACCCCCTCCGAGGAGGGTTTTAGGGGGAAGTCCGGGTTTAAAAGTGGTAAACTTTTTTGCAACTTTTTTGGGGTCGCAAAATTATTATTCTAAGCAAAATTCAGCCTGTTCGTATAATTTTTAGAGGTTCATTGGCATTTTGGTCTCTGACGACTGGAGTATAATTTTTTCGAATTCTGTGATATACAACAAGATTTAAATAAACCAAAAGGTTTGATATGTGAAACAGAATTTTAAATTAGACTGTGCTATATAATTAGAAAACTGTGTATATGCACATAACCCTGTTTTCCAAAACATTCAAATAGTGTACTTTAAATTGTCAATCTATATTAAAAAAAACAGAATGCAATAATTGCAATGTTTCCAAATAGAGATGCAAAATATATCGAAAACAGAAACCGTTAATCACCTGTAGTCATAGTGCCAATACCACAGAGTAAAGTTTAGTCATCAGTAAAATGATATGGCAACTAAATTTCTGTGCAATCATAGCAAAGCGTCAATTAAACAAAGCGGGACACGAATCTACGTAAAACTAAAATCCAAACTAGTAGCCAAGCGGTTGTTTGCAATATTTGCAACGAAACGGTCGCAATGGAATTGAAAGTAGAAAGCTATAATAATAATCGACATATCCCAAACAACTATTTGGGCAATTATTTGCGTTTACATTTAAAGAGCTACAGTATAATAGAAGGAATAAAAGAATTTATAAAAAATAATAAAGATCATAAGTCCTAGTTACGCGTACCCAATTTCTTTCTTTTACAAAAACTTTCTTGAAAAACTCATATTAAAACTTAACGAAAACAATTAAACAAAAAAGTCGGACAAATATACTGGCTACTTTAAAGAAAGTCTCTAGTTTCACTCGAAAACAAAATATAAGAATCTTGGAAAATCAAAATAAATATATCAATATTTCCGGTGGAAAACCCTTTAAACGATATTTAATATTGCATGGTATTGTCATCCTGGTGCTTTAGCCGTGGACTAATACGCACCCTGATGAGCGCCTTTAAACATATTTCTATTTTTCTATTGGCCGAGAGATCTGAAAATGCCATATAAATACTAATATGCTTATAAATATGGGACATTTTTCAGCTCTCGAGTCAGTCTGGTCTCGGCTCTCAAATAGGGTCTCTGCACCCTGGGAGTCCGATGTCGGGGGCTGCTCCGGTTCTCCGAACATTTAGACTTTGTGGCTGGACCCTGTCCACCTTCTAAACTGTGTTTTATTTAGTCCACCATGTGAGAAATGTTGATTATCTACCAAGAATGGTGGATAATCAACACTGTCCACGAAGTGGTCACTAATCACACTAATCAACACGAAGTCCACACTGTAACAGTGT
Organism: Diabrotica undecimpunctata; assembly: GCF_040954645.1. Lineage (NCBI taxonomy): Eukaryota > Metazoa > Arthropoda > Insecta > Coleoptera > Chrysomelidae > Diabrotica > Diabrotica undecimpunctata. The sequence goes on along the minus strand of NC_092807.1, from coordinate 34,905,162 downwards.
GGACTTCGAATTGGCTGGTCAAAGTCCCTCTGTAAGGCACAGTGGGAGTATTAAGTGGCACCGATCCATCAAGCCCTTTACCTCCCATATGGTGATATTATGGCGCTCAACAAAATACACGAGCCTACGACCCAGGCTCCCACCGAGCTCAGCTAAAGCTCCCACAGCAGCAGCAACAGCAGCTAATGGTACCATCGACCAATTTTTCAGTTCCTGACACTATCCAGTGTCGGAGGTTTTAGCGATCGAGAAGTCACCGAAGCCACCAGTTTCAGAAGCTACTGAGTCCCCCGGACTAGCCGCGGAGTCACTCCCTACCCTACTGCATGTGGTACATACACCACGTAGGCACAGGCATACCCCCTACTAAGAAACCGGCTGGCAAATGATTATGGGTTACTGATGACTGAGAGGAGGACGAACTCGTTGAAGTCGAAGGTGCTGCGATTCAAGACGGTACCTGCAGAAGAAGAAGATGATCACGGGAAGCTGCTGTGCTGTGTTGTGAATGAGGTACAGAGTTTATTTTCAATATTTTCATAAACTTTTATAAAACTTTTTAACTTTTTTCATAAATCTTTTTAAACTTTTGTTTTATAACTTTTTATAAATCTTTTTTAAATTTGTTATAAATCTTTTCAACGTTTACATAAATATTTGTCTAGGGTTACATTTCTGGTATTATACTAATGTAATTTTATTGTATTTTGTATTGTATTGTTTAAACTTGTTATAAATCTTTGCAACGTTTTCATAAATATTTGTCTAGGGTTACATTTCTGGTACTACTCGTATTATACTAATGTTTTATTGTATTTTGTATTGTATTTGTATAAATATGTTGTTTTAAATTTAACATAGTTTAAGTTTAAGAGTTTAAATAAAGGATGATGGCATAATAATAGAGCTGCCTTTGTAAAGAGAAGTTAAAAATATAATTAATGATCTCAAAAATAACAAAAGACCAGGAGAAAACGAAATAGCTGCGGAAATGCTAAAGAATTGAGGGAAAGAACTGAAAAAAGGATGTATAATTTTATCAAGAGGATATGCGAAGAGAAAATTATGCCCAAAGATTGGACCAAAGCTTTATTGTCCCCATACACACAAAGGAGGATAGATTTTCAAGTAAAATTACATAGGTGTTGCTCTATTGGATGACACATACTCTAACAAGAAATAGTAAAAACATGTTAGGATGTTTCAAAAGAAAAGTACTAAGGCAAATTTATGGAGGCATTTACTGACACACTAAAAATATTGTATCCTAATTTAACATGTAGGTATATAATATTAATATGTATATAATATAAACATGGAAATGAATGATAAAACTGTGAGAAAACATGACTGGTGTTTTGTCTTTGCCAGTGCCATTAACTTAGGAAAAAAAATGTATGGAGCAGTGAATGACAATGGAATGTGGAGAAGACGATAGAAGATCGAACTTTAAAGAATATACCAGGAACCTGATATCGTAAAATATATTAAGATAGGACGTTTGAGGTGGATAGAGCATGTAATGCAGATGGAACAAAATGACCTAGGTAGAAAAACGCTTCTTGATAGCCCATTAGTACGAGAAGAAGATGAAGACCTAGAGCAAGGTTCCTTGGTGGACACTTAATACAAGATATTGGCCAGGGTGCTAACAGAGAGACTCAACAGATTTGCTGATGATAAACTAGGTGAGTATCAGGCCGGTTTAAGAGTTAATAGATCAGGGGCAGATCGGATTTTTAGACTAAAAGAAATCCATGCTACCTGCTTTCTATTGTTTATAGATTTTAAACAAGCGTATAATAGATTAGAAGGGATAAAATGTATGAAGCACTGAACTTTGAATAGCATACGAAATCATGTAGCATAAAGAGGGTTTTCATCGGATAATTTTGAAAAGAATAGAGGTATTAGACAAGAAAAATCGTTATCCACGGTACTGCTTTTTATTTTGGTATTGGAAACAATAATCAGAAATAGTCGAGTTAAAACGACCGGATCCATCTGCAACAATGAACATCAATGTCTGGCCTTCGCTAATAATCTTACCATTCTAACGAAAACAAGAAAAGAATTGTTATAAAAAGAAAAGGAGGCACGATAACGAATCAAGTATGAATCGTTTTATAAAAGCACAGAGTGTGAGATGGATGGGATACGTGATAATGAGAATGGAAGGGAAGAGGATGCTAAAGATGATTCTAATACGGAGACCAATCACGAAAAGAAAAAAGTGACGATTCAGACAAATATTGTTTAATAGCGTACAGGAAGATCTCAGAGAAGAGAGAATTGATGGTTATGAAGAAAGAGCAATAAACACGGATGAATAAAGGAGACTAGTAAGCCAATTTAGTAGGCAAGAAGCCTGATTGGGCAAGAACCCCAGTTGATACAAGTTTTGTAATATATAAGTATTATATTAATTATATTAATTTCATTTTAGCCCTAGGTCTTTAAGGACTCTTGTGCTTTGTAAATAAATAAATAATATATACAGGCGATGCAGTAACAGGACTTTTTGCTAAAAGACAACGGTATACTGTCCTATGTCTACAGTGTATAATTATTTATAGAATATCGATTATGACTCTATTTTTCGAATACTTTGTTTCACATTTTACGCTAATTTTATTATTCACAAGGAAATTATTTATGTCAATTATTATTAGTATTCGTCCAGCTTGCTATTAATATTTCAAGAAATAAATTTATAATACCTTTTGATTTAGAGCTTACCTGCTTCAGAAGTTTAATGGGTGGGAGTATAGTTAGTAAATTATTTCTCAAGAAGTCCAGACTTAAATATTGTGGAAAATCTACGAGCACTTCCGGTAAGAAATATTCATGATCGTCGAATAAGACATCAAGCGGGGGAGGAAGTTAAATGCACGTAATTTATTGAAAAAGTTTAAATAATAATAGTCCCGTTAATCGGAATAGAAAGGTTGGAGACTGAATTTATTAAGTGAATAGTTTAAGAAAAAATTTGTAAAATGTGACGTAGGTATATAAATTTTCTTCTAGTATCGAATAATTATATATAAATTAAATTAAATTTTGTGAGCGAGCAAAATAAAATGTTTATTTTTCCTTGTAATTTACTAACACATGTACCAAGATATGACTAATATATATTCACTACTTGAGATTCGGAGATTTCGGATCTTGGAGATTCTGAAAGGAATTCCCCGACACAAAATAAAATAAATAAATACAACAAACCGATTTTCGGTATACTAAAACAATTTTTAATTGAAGGTGATTACTTGGTGATTACATCGCACTTAACGATAACTTTTCTACGAAATCATATTCCACTCATCAATTTTGCAGAGGCGTACCAAAAAAAATTTTAATTATTTATTTAATAATATTTATTAAGAGATCAATAATTACAAAATGAAAGTATCGATCAGTTTATAACTGCCTTAAAACAATTAGCATCAACATGTGAGTTTAAGGAAAATGATACTTTAATTTTGAACAGGATCGTTTTGGGTACTCATGATCTACGAATTCAAAAAAAAATTATTACAATGTGCTGATTTAAAACTATGCTATAATTTCACTATTTGGGAGAGTGATTAATCGTTTAAAGGCGTAGAAATGCGGAAAGACGTATGAAAATCCAGTGACGTACACTCACTTTTATTTTACCGTTAACTATATTTTATTTTTTAAATATTAATGTTCGAAATAGGCCACAATATATTTAAGTTTTTACTGACGTTTCGATCACTATATCCAAAGACCGCTTTCAAAGATATAAATGATAGTTATATTTATTTTATTTATTTATTCCTATATATTTTTATAATCATATTATTAATTTTCTTTTTTTTTCTATCTTTAAAAACGGAATAGAGATCGAAACGTCAGTGTATTATACATGTTAATAGATATATTGTGGCTTATTTCCAACCTTCTCCCTAAAAATACAGAATGCCACAAACAAAAAGCTATAGAAAAATAAATATATCTGTCATTTGTACGTTTAAAAACAGTCTCTTTATAGAGATCGAAATGTCCGTAAATTAAACATTTGAATAAATATATTGTGGCTTATTCCCAACATTATTTCTAAAAATACAGAACGACAAGCAAAAAGTCATAGAAAATAAATATTATTATCATTTGTATAATTGAAAACGGTCTCTGGATATAGAGATCGAAACGTCAGTAAATAAACTGTCAATAATATATGAATATAATATATGAATAAATATTTTGTGGCTCATTCCCTACATTCCCCTAAAAATACAGAATGCCTCAAACAAAAAGCTATAAAAAACAAGTCATTTTGCAGAAAGCTTACTGATACCACCCGGCTGTCGCGGAAGTTACGCTAAAACGTCTTTTGACGTGACCCGTCCTTAAAGAGTTACACAATGAAATTTTTTTAAAACAAATTTTAAGGCAGTTTCCACAACACCTCAGAGGCATGTCTTGTGGAGTGTTACTTTTTTTAAATGAGTGTTCGCCAAAAGCCATATTGTCTTATTAAATAAAATGAACAAAACACTTAAACAGTATAAAACAAAACAAATTAAAATCCTATAAAACAAAATAATATTCTATAAAAACAAAATAAAAATAATGTTTGATGTAACAAAACATTGTACTATTTATTCTATTTAAACACAAACACCATACACACTTACTATGTTCTTCTCGTTTTTTTTTTGTTTTTGATTTTTTTTATGCTGATGTTCTTATTAAACTATTAGAAAATATTATTCGCTGTCTAAATCTTAAGATGCAGTGCTGCTATCACTTTCATTATCTTCACCACCTGGTGTAATTATAATTGGCTCTAGTAAAACTTTGATATGAGTGTCAAGTTCCCACATACGATGTTCTTCTTTAATTATGTGGCCTTTACATTTAGCCCATTTCTCTGGAGTTACATGGATGATTGCTTGAATCAAAAGTTCCTTAACTTCGTTTAATTTTAACGTTTTGTTATTGCGTGCTACTTCTCCTTTCACTTGCGCCCAGATAAGTTCAATGGGATTAAGTTCGCAATGATAAGGTGGTAGACGCAGAACTTTGACACCATAATCTTTTGCAGTTTCATCTACAGCATATTTAAGATATTCACTTTTCCTTAACCGTGCAATGTCAAGTAGCAAAATTTTGAGCATTGATTCTTCGTACGCAATCCCCTTTTCTGTAAGCCATTCTTGAATCCTCCCTTTCAATTTCTTTAATAATCACCTGTTTTTTTTTCGACTCAAATTAAAGAAAACCATCATCAAGGAACCCTGTATCACTTCCTATATGGGTGATGATTAAACGCCGTCCCTTTCCTGATGGAGCTTGTAATCCTGTAGACCAGCATTCTATAAATGCTTCGCGTTTACTTTTGACATTTAAATCTTACCAAACTTTTCCAACTGTATGACCTTCGTTAATCCAGGTTTCATCCAAATAACATATTTTGCGTCTAGTGCTGCGAATTTTGCGTATTTCTTCTAAATATTTTCTTCTCCACACAATAATTTAATTTTTTTCTAATAGCATACTTTTTCTGTTGAGTTTTACATATCGAAAGTTCATTTCGCGCATGGTCCTGATTAAGACTCTACGAGATATCTTGGGTAAGGAGTCATCGTTTTCGAGCTCTTGAGAAATATTTTTCAGTGTTGGAATTTCACTCCGAAAATAAAATGAATGAATTTTTCGACGTATAATATTCCTTGTCTCGTCATCCAAAACAATGCTTTTCCTACCTCTAGTTTTACCTTTTTCTTACTTTTTATTTTCCGATGTATTTTTAAGTACACGATAAATACAGCTAACGGATACTTTTGTTAACCTGTTACAAATATCGACCGCTTGACTCATTTAACATTTAATGCCATTTTTCTGCCGGCAATTCCTTCATAAACGTTTCGTATCATTACATTCTCTTCTGACGTTAACATTTTCCGTCTCTTTTGCGGCTTTTCATTTTTGGAATCAACATAAGAATTTTGCTGTCTTCTCTTGGAACAACTCGGTTTTTCGTCCAACTCCAATAAAACTCAAACCAAATAATCACAGAATATAACTAAAAATTTACTATAAAACGACAAACTATAACACTCGTATTATCAATAACACGTTTTATCAATAACACAAACTTATCGCATAAAATATATTCACAAAATGCAATACATACACTACCCTCAGAAACGCCAATGTAAATGAACGATTGTTATGGGCACTTGCTCGGCAAAAACTAGTTTTACGGCTTTCTGTGGGTCGGAATTGAAACGGAGTTCTGTCGCTAATTCCAAAGTTGCCAAAGGATTGAAAAATAATGTTTTAAAATATAGATTTTTATTTTACAAATTTAAATATGTAAGGAAACGGAAAATATAAATAAAATTTGTATAATTACAATTTTGTGCTTAATTTTTACTATTGAAAAAATCATATTTTTTGGTATTTTCATGACGGTAATAATCTCTGCGTGAAAGAATACAGGTTTTGTATTACCATAATTACTACTTCTGAACAAAAATTGGCTACACTGTACGACAACTCCTGGTCAATTTTTCTATAGATGAGCACAAATAAATATACTACTTATATATTGTGTAATTTCTTATGAGAAAACGCAAATTGTAATTGAGAAAAGGGGTAGTTTTCGAGGGCCGCTGTGTACGTTTAAATTTGAGGATATTCAGCGTTTAAACGATGAATCACTCTCCCAAATAGTGAAATTATAGCATAGCACATGCTATAGACATCTGTAGGGCTATGGAAAGTATATCCAAAGAAAGTGAAAGTTTTAGTGTTGTGAAGAAAAGAAATGAACAAAGCAGACCTGAATCTACAGTACAATCAAGGTATTGTTCAAAGTATGAGAAGAAGCAGTCTACAAGCTACAAAGTTACTAACAAAAATACAGGTAACCATTATGTTCAGTGTTATAAATGTGGACTTCAGCATATTAGGGGTAAGTGTCCTGCATTTTTCAGATATTGTTTTTTGTGTAACAAAAGGGACACTGCCGTAAATTATGTGCTGATAATAACAACAAAGTCCATGAAATCAATGATAACGATAGTAGTCGTAGTAATTCTGACACTGATTTAACTGATAAACATTATGCTAGTGTGGACCGTTAATCAAATTAATCCGAACTCTTCAGAATGGTTCTAAAAAATTATTATTAACGGTAAAGAGAGTATTTTAAAAGTTGATACTGGAAGTGAAGTCAATATATTAAACAGTAGTGATTTTAAAAATTTAAATATTAATTAAAATATGTTTGAAAATACTAATAGTTCATTGTCTAGCTATACTGGACATGTTATTAATGTTGTTGGTAAAATTTATATACCTTAAGATAAAAAAATCTCTATTAGGCCTAAAGGCAGCAAGAGATTTTAAAATTGTTTGTGATCAGCCTAGTGTTAATATGATAAACAATGAAACAAATCATATTATAAATAGTTATAAGAGCATTTTTTCAGTTGTAGGAAAGGTCAACAGGTATTTTAATATAACTTTATCTAGTGATACAGTGCCATTCATAAGTGGGACACGAACAATTCCACTGGTTATAAGGAGCCAAGTTAAAAATAAACTTGAGGATATGGTACGTAAAAACCTTATCGTACCAGTTAGTGAAACCACAGAATGGCAAAATCCTATTGTAGTTGTTCCGAAAAATAAGGGACCTGATATTAGATGGATCCTGTGTATCTAAATAAATATGTTAAAAGAGAAAGGTTTCCAATTCCTACTCAAGATACTTTATTTGCTAAGCTTTTGGGGGCTAATTATTTCACATTATTAGACGCATCATCTGCTTTTCTTCAGTTGCCTTTGAATTATGAAAGTTCACTTTTATGTACTTTTTCTATAAACAATTCTATAACAATAACGTATTTTGATGATATTTTGGTTTTTGGATGTTCTAAAAGTGAACATGATAAAAATTTGAAATGTGTTTTAGAAAAAATTAAACAGAGTGGCTTAATTTTGAATTTAGGGAAATTACAACGATTTACAAAAGAATTACAAAGTTTTTTGGGAACCAAAAAAAAAATTGGGTACAAAATTTATACCAAACCTGTCAGAACCCACTAGTCCTCTAAGATGTTTACTTTCTAGTAAAAATGAGTGGCATTAGGGACATATTGAATAGGCATGTTTTGATAAATTAAAGAATATTGTAGCGTCAACCACTACTTTGCGTTATTTTAACCCTGACAAAAAGACCATACTCTCTGTTGATGCCGGCTTGTATGGTTTGGGGGCCATGGTCTCGCAAGATGGGTTTCCAATTGAATTTCATCAGTGTTTTTAACTCCAACACAAAGGAGATATAACCACATTGAAAAGGAGCTTCTTGGTATAGTGTATGGATGTGAAAGATTTTCATTCTATCTTTATGGCATAGATTTTGAAATAGAGACAGATCACAGACCTTTTATTAAAAAAACCTTTAGATGAAATGTCACCTAGGATCCAAAGACTGGCAATGCAATTAATGAGATATATTATAATATCCATAAGTCAGTATGGAATTTCTAAAGCCCAGACATTCTAATAAAAGATATTTTACACAATTGAGAGAAACTCAAAGAAAACAAAAACACTATTATGACAAAAGAACAAATAGGTTACCAGATATTACAATTTTACTTCAAGAAAAGAAAAGGAAATGGAACCCTGGAGTGGTTGTGGCAAAGAAAGGATAAAGGGATTATGTGGTTAAAGTAAATGATACTGATTATAGACGTAATAGACACTATCTTAGACCTGTACTAGTACCTGTAATTGTGAGCAAGCATATGTGAAAACTAGTCTTAAAAATGATATTGTGACTACTGTAAGAACAAGTATGAGAAATACGAGAACTGTTCTTTGTCCAGATGTACCCGATGATACAAGAGCCTGTAAAACAAATAAGACTATCAGATATTGATGTACCTTCAACATCCAATAGAACATCACCCATTAATGGCATTAACGTACCTTCTATATCATACAGTACTTCACCTGGTTTGAAAACCTCCAGAAGTGGTAGAGCCATTTGCCCTCCTGATAGATTTACCTATTGATATATTTGTGAATTATTGTTATTTATGTACCCATAATATATTATGTGAAATATTTTTAGTTTATTTTGTTTTTATTAAAGGGGACGTGGTATGTATGGTTCTCATATACGCATATACTTGGCAACGTTGCCTTTGGTAAACGAAACCACAAGTGATAGCTGTGACATGACAACCAGACATTGACAACAGACTTAGGTCATGGACTCCATGTGAACAAGAATAATAATGTTAATTTATATATCCTTATAAAGCTTAATAAAACCTATCGTAAGTTGCTTTATGTTATATTATGCCCCACAGTCCTAAAGAGGCATAAATTACACGTTCTAGAAGAGAAGACTGAAAATTCGCTGTAAAACAAGAATAAACCTGTAACAAAAATGTGTTAATGTAGCAAAAATTGTGCTAGAGGAAGTCTGGGTGACTCTATCCAGTGTAGAAATAGGGTGGACTCTAAAATGCACCTTGATACACCAACGAACTAATATGGGGAATAACAGAAGATGGAAGGGATTAGATAGAAATAAATTATGTAAAAGAAATAAATATGAATTTTATGAAGTAAATATGAATTTTAAAATATAACAGAATTAAGTGTTGGCTAGCGACTATGCAGGAGAATGACCACTTGACACTCAAAGAAGGATTCGGCCAATTTGCATGCCCTACAGAGACCGTAAGATATAAGAATTAATGACAAGAAAACCACCAAGAAATAAACAGATGAAAAAATAAAAGCTGCTCTAGTGAATGGTTGGGCGCCAGGAAGTTAAATGTTTTCTTCCGAGATATCTTGTATTGCTGAAATATGAAAGATAGGTATTAATTGAAATATTGAATTGTTTTAACCCAACTTTAATAAATACCAATTTTATGTACAGACTATTTTAAACACTTATATATGACCCATCACCTCTTATATACAATTAACTTATCTATATTTACAGTAAAATCCCTGAATAATTATAAAACAATTTACCCCTGATATACCCCTTAAAAATTTCAAATTGTGACAAAAGTTAGATCCAATAATAATGTATAAATAATAAATATAATTATATACTACTCACTAATAGTTAGTTTTCGTTCAAAAATTGTTTAGGTTTTTAAGAAAAAAATTCTCTGGGATATGTGTGCACACAATAACCTAACAATGAGAAATTCAAGGGAGAGTTATAACCTCATCCCTTGGTCAACAATAAATAATTAAATTAAATTACAATGGTAAATGTTTTTTTTTAGAAAAAATTGAAGATAGTTATTATTAAGGATAGTTTTCTTTTATTAAAAATTGAACCAAAAGTTAAAACCTTGAAGAGGACATAAAAAAAAATTATTTAAAGTAATTGAATTAAAAACAAAAATAAGTCAGTTCTTCCCGCCGGTGTCCCTCGAAGATGATCCGGTGGAGAACTGGACTCAGGTGGTAACAAGATACCAAACCTGTATTCCCTGGATCAGGTACTATTGGACAAATACGTCACTTTGAACTGCTTCTTAATTTCCCATAAAAAAAACCAACTTGAAACTCCTTCCCCTTATCCTTATTAAGTATAACCCCAACTAAAAAATAATTCTTCCCCTGACTTGTAACTGGATCCTTGAGTAGGCGGCTAGGGTGATCCAACTGAAAATATCCTCGTACAAAACAACAAAATAACTCAAATGGTTTCTTCTAAAATAACAGCTCTTCACATAAAATAAACTTAAACCAAATTCGGGAAAAAAAATGGACTCCCAGCCGCTCTACTCTGAGATGTTTATTCACTCACATCCAGTTAACAAGTGATTTAACAAGCTGTCGGTTGAATGTATTTTCAGAATTTCACCGCTGAGGGCGCAGTCTAATGCCAACATCAGAAAATAAAATCTACTGGGAGTTATTTAAATATTTAGTTTAAGAGTATTTCAATATGAATTTAATTTAGAACTAAATTAAAAGATTCCAGTCACAAAAAGAAGGTAAACGATTATTTAAGTAACGGACTCGTTACATTCCCCTCTTACTTGGAGAAAAAAAAATTTTTAGTGAAAAAAAATTTTTTCTTTTTTTTTTTACTTGACTGATTGGCTAGATGTAGGTTAACCAATACTTCAACCATATGTGGAGCAATCAAGAATCGAGAAAAAAAATACTTATATATAAAAAATTATAGCCATGGCAACAATTTGCCAAGTACAGCTATAAACTATATTAACTCACTAAAATACTTCCAAAACAATCTACATCGATTCACATGATTATAATTAACTACAGATTATGAGTGATGTAGGAATAAAGAAAGGGTTTCATCTAAAGATACCCACATGTAACTAAGTAAAAAGTCATACTATTTAGAGTAAAGTTAAAGTAAGGTAAAACTCCAACATAGCATAGTATAGACTAGTAATACAAATACTCAATACAAATAATCCAAAATAATGTGAAATCGGACCCTGGTTCCAAAATTGACTCATCAATGGACAACAGATTTATAGAAGAGCATATCCAAGGAATAATCAATCAGGCAAATAGGTGGACCGATACACAATAATAAGTAATAGTAAAAATACCAACATACTTATATAAAACAATATAAGTAACAATAAAAATACCAAATGTATAGACAACAATATAAGTGTCGAATTGGATGGTAAATCCAAAATTGACCATACAGTGGACAACAGATTTATAAAGTAGCATATCCAAAGATAATCAATCAGGCAAATAATGACCCAATTCACACTATACCCAAATAAACCAAATAGGGTAGGTCCACATATACCCACATCCGGTAATATGTGCCTAACCTTAAAATTCATCAAATAAATTATTGGATCAAAATGTGGGACTAACGGCTTGAACAAAAGGACAGCCATAAAATCGATTCCATCCTGATGATCTGCCATCAGTACATTTGGGATCCAAAATAAAGACCAAAAATAAAAACTAGAAAAAACAACAAAATTAACTTATGCTGATACTCGATAACTATAGCAGGTAGCTACAACAAATTTATAAGAATACCTAGCATAAGAGCACTAAAAAGGAGTTTAATGTGCCAGTAACTCTAACAACCATAGCAAAATAGTAAGAGTTAAGGTAGGAGTAATAACAAAACAGAACATCAAGAACGAGTAGACCAATTTCTGAAGAAACTGCAGATTTATAATTCGTTCTGATATTAATAAAAGAGAACAGGATAATTCCTAGTTCAATATACCAAAATATAGATAAGTGCCTAAGGAAAGAAGTGAAAATAACTATAAATGGTCATTTGTCGCCAAAATATGGAATCACTATCCATAACTGCAATCTAAACATGCTAGCTGTAACGGGAGCAATCCATGACTTGAATAAACTATATTATAAGTAAGAATAATAAATCAGCTAAGGAATAATTCTTATATTAGACCAAAGTCTGAAAATATTAAGGATTAAAGCTAAATGTTCAAATCCTAAGACGTTCTACTGCCTAGATAACTGTACAACTTGTCATGAAAATGGTGAATTCCGAAATTCATTGCACAACTGAGGCCAACAATTGAACTAAAACTTCGAACCCACGTATTCATTCACCTATACACAGGCAGAATAGTCTATATAATATAGGAGTGTCCTAAAATTATGCATAATGATTGTCTATATAAATTCCTAATGACTGATTTAAAAAAAAAAAACAACCCACATAGCAAATCCAGATACATGTTCCTATATAACTTGATCATGACCAATAACCGGAATCAAATCCATAAAAAAATTACAACATTCTTTCCAACCTGGCAAAACAAGTAAGCAAAATGTGAACATAGGTTATACAACACATAAACATATAGCACAGTATAGTAGCATTACAATATTTAGTTCCATACCAATGCAATATCTAATATAAGTAAACACTCTAATGGCCTTAATAATTTTAACTTATTATAACAGATACTAATCAAAATATAAGCTTGTAGATATATCAAATCTGGTGATTAATAACAAAAATCTAAGAAAATATCAAATCGTAACCAAACCGAGCCAAAACAATAACACTCATAGGAATAAGTTAACTTAATAGACATTAAGTTAATCTTCCTCTGAAGATGAAGATGTTGCCTCATCTGTTGTATTGTCAGGGAGTAAATCCTTTATATGAAATTGACCAATTCGTCTATTTGTCGAATTGTCTTTTAATTCATATACTAAAGGAGATATTACCCTAACGACAGTACAGGGAACATATTTCTGACAAAACTTAGCAGAAATGGCATCACCTTTATTTGATTTTACAAAATTCCGTTTCAAAACTCGATCGCCCACAAAAAATCGCAAATCTCGTTTCCTCAAATTATACTGATGCTGATTTCTATGGTAAGAAGCTTTCAACTTCTTCCTAATGTCAGCGAATATTGGAGGTAAGTTTTGGAGATCTTCCATACGGTGAAGTTTCTCAGAAATTTGAGGAAGAGTTGTTGAATTTTCAGAAATTAAACCGAAATAATCACCTGAAAATGGAACATGCCTACCAAAATTAACATAAGCTGGAGAGCACTGAGTGGTTTCATGAACAGAAGTTCGAATGGCTTGAGCAACTGAATGAATGTACTGATCCCAAGCTCTATGATCAGTGTAAGTGTAAGATCGAAGAGCAGTAACAATGCTACGATTTACACGTTCAGTGTGGTTAGCTTGCGGATGATAAGCTGCATTGTAGAATATCTTTTGGACCTTATATTTACTTAAAAGATCTTTAAAGGCTTTAGAAATAAATTGTGGACCATTATCACATGATACTATTTGGGGAATACCAAATAGTAAGAACACTTGCTCCTCTAAGAACTTCAAAATAGCTGGAGTTGTAGCCTTACGAAGAGGGCAAACTAAAGGAAATTTGGTGAAGTAATCTACAACCACCAAACAATACGTATTACCTGAATAACTACGTGGATACGGTCCAATAAGGTCTAAAGAGATCATTTGCCAAGGAAAATTAATGTTCCTAAACGAACCCATTAATCCAGCTTGAGGTAGGTTACTCGGCTTGCATGTTGCACAAACTCTACATCTAGAGATGTATTTCTTAACTGAGTTGCGCAGACCAGGCCAGTAATATAACTCAGCTATTTTACTAAATGTTTTATAAAAACCAAAGTGACCTGATGTCACATCATCATGAAAAGTTCTCAAGACTTCATCCCTATTTGCTGTTGGGACTACTATTTTCCAATCAGACATATTCGATAAAGACTCAACTGGACTGATTACATGTTTATACAGGATATTATTCTCTACCTTGAAATCAGGATATCTAGTAGGTTCTTGGGTGACATTATGAATCATCTTTCGATACCAATTATCTGGAGATAAAGTGGACAGATCTAAAAGATTGATATCGAATGTACGTGACAACGCATCTGCAACCACAACACCATCGGCTTTGCGATGAACAATATTATAATCAAAGACAGAAAGCCTACAAATCCAACGGGACAAACGTTGTGACGGATTTTTCATGGAATGTAACCATAATAAAGAACTATGATCTGTAATTATAGTAAACTTACGACCCTCAAGATAGTACCGAAAGGCATCAAGACCATGGATAATTGCAAGAAGTTCTCTCTCTGTGGTGGAATAATTTTTCTGTGCTTTATTGAGCTTTTTGCTGGTATAAGCTATTGGATGTTCCGAACCATCCTTCATTTGAAATAGTACACCACCTGAAGCAGTGTTGGAACAATCTGTCATGAGATAGAAATGCTCTTTAAAATTCGGAGATGTCATGACAGGTGCACTAGTAAGAGCTTCTTTTATACGCCGGAAAGCATCATCGGCTTCTGAAGTCCATGTAATAGTTTGGCCTTTTTTCCTATTTCTAAGGAGATCTGTAAGTGGGGATAACAAAGTAGAATAAGACGGCACAAACCGACGATAATATCCACACATGCCTAATATCCTACGGACTTGAGTAGTAGTCTTAGGTATAGGAAAATCTTTGATAGCTGTAACTTTATCAGGGTCAGTCCTTAAACCTTTACTATCGACTACATATCCTAAAAATTTAAGACTAGGACGACAAAACTGACATTTATCTAAATTAATAGTTAAATTAGCCTCTTTGAGACGTAAAAACAACTTATCCAAAATTTCCATATGAAGAGAAAAATCAGGAGTGACAACCAAAATGTCATCCAAATAATAAAAAACATAGGGCTCTAACTGAGGACCAATGACTAAGTCCATCAGACGACACATTGTCTGAGGAGCTGAAACAAGACCAAAAGGCATAGTGACAAACTGAAATAATCCTTTCCCACTAACTGCAAAAGCTGTATACTTTTTACTTTCCTCACTCAAAGGAATCTGTAAAAAAGCTTTAGATAGATCGATAGAAGAAATATACCTAGCATTCTGGAGTTTACTTAGAATGACGTCTATTCGGGGAATAGGATAAGCATCCCGATTTGTAGTAATATTATTCAACTTTCGACCATCGAAGCAAACCCTAAAAGATCCATCTTTTTTCTTGGTTAACCACAAAGGACTACAGTAAGAAGACGTGGAAGGTTCAATGATCTTCAACTCTAACATGGAATCAATTTCCTTTTCCAAGTCAACTTGCCAAGCCTGAGGAATAGGATACTGATATTGTCTAAAAGGTGTGGTATCTCCCACTTCGATAGTGTGAGATATTAAGGATGTACGACCTAATTTGTCTTTTGACGAAAGGGTTGTAAATTTAGAGATCATATTCTCTAATTGACTTTGTTCTGAACTAGATAAACTAGTAAAATCCTGAATAGCACTAAGTAAGGACAGATTAAATTGAGAAATAGAAAAGGAAAAATTAGAACAATTTAGTGTGCTATTAAAAGCATTTAAGAAGTCCATACCTAAAATTATAGAATTCTGAACTGAAGGAATAATATAGAATGTAATTTGTTTACATAAATCTACTACTGTGATTTCAGTTTCAAATTTGCCTGTAATAGACTGAACTGTACCATCTGCAGTAGACACTTGCAGAGAAGAAATGGGCATAATAGAAATCTCAGCATTTTTCAGTAAAGCTAATGAATGTGAACCTATCACAGAAATGTTCGAGCCACTATCTAAAAGAGCTAAACAAGATTGTCCTAAAATCTTAATAGGAAGATAAGGTCTATTATCATTATGTTTTCTCACTAATAACGAATTCAAATCAAAACAATCATTATCTGATTGGTCAAAAATTTTAAATGGTACTAAACTGAACTTATTATCTCTACTAACACAATCAGAGGATACGATAGGCAAACAAGAAGAAATAGAAATAAAAGAATCCTCCTGAATTGTGGTAGACTCTGGTATAGATACTGGAACTACTACACTGCTACTATTATGTTTATTACTAAAATTTGGGAAGATATTTGGGGAAGATAATCTATGAGAATCAAATGTATTATATTGAGAAGTTACTTCTTGGAATGACTTGGTGTGGTGTGTGTTGGTTTTTTTGGAACAACCCCTTTCCCTTTCCGACTGGAAGATGGGTTTGGGTGGCTTGACGTGGTTGGACCAGTGATTTCGTTTGATGTAACGGTTTGATTCCCTGATGGGGGTGTGGACGGAGAAACGCTCAGGGGACGGACCTCCGATCGTTCGTTTCCCGAACACCTAAAGCAATTGCGTTTGAGGGTATTTTCTTTACCACAACCGTGGCAGAAAATACGGGTACGAGGGATGCCGCAATCATAAAAAGTATGGCCAGACTCACGACAATTCCAGCACACTACAGAACTTACAACTGAGATATTACGCTCAGGGCCCTTAGATTGCCAAGAACGGTGTCTAAAAGGATTTTGGTGACCGAAAGAGTCAGAAGAGTGTTTGGAAGTGGTGGGAGGTTGAGAAGACCAAGATAAAGTTTCCTCCAAACGTTTACATTTCTCGGTGATGTCTGCTATACTGGTGATGTCTACTAAAGCTAATTGTTGGTGATAAAAAGGCAATAGACATTTTAGAATAATCTTAATTTTTGCAGAATCTGTTAGAGGAGTCTCAAGGCGACTACACATACCCAAAATATTATTGATAAACATCGTAACAGACTCATTTGGCTTCTGTTTACGATTTTTGATTTGGTCTAGAAGGTCATTTTGAAATGAATATGGAAGAAAATCAGATTTAAGTTTCTGAGCCAAATCAGACCAATTAGAAAAATTATTGCGGTTGTTTCTAAACCACGTAAAAGCTGCGCCTGTAAACAATTCAGCAGAAGCTGCAAAAAGATCATCTTCACTTACTCCCCTCGATACTCGAAGACATTCCACCCTATCCAAAAAAGAAATTACTTGGTCATAATGACCTTCACCAGAAAATGTAATGCCCCATTTATGTACCTGAACAGGTTTGGGGTGTAGAAATGAGTTAGCTGCTTGGACAGAAGAAATAGGAGTTGAAGTAGCAATTGGATTTACTCGTGAATCAAGTTCACCCTCTAGGCTAAGAATTCGGATTGAAATTGAGCGTTTATAAGATTGCTGATCCTCATTCGAACACGACAATAAATGAACACGGCCTGAGACATGAGCTAGACGTGATATCAGCCTGGAGTATAGGCTATCTTGGACAGTCCCTCTAAAATCGGATATCCTTTTAGCCAAATCATCCACAGTCTCATCAATCTCTTCTTGCTGTTCTAGAAAAGGAATACTTGTGGCAGAAATTTGTCGAAAGCTTCTGTTTCCTTCTTCTTGCCTTAAAGCTCCACGCAATAGTTTGCGTTTTAAATCCACATTGGAAGACTCATCAATATTGATGTCCCTAATTCTCAACTCATAATCTAATTCCTTGACTAATAAATGTTCTACCTTGAATGCAGACATTGTGAAAAAAAAAATAGATGAATAAAGGAATAGACAAAGGAAATAATGTATTACCACTCCACACAATCAATCGAAGAATAATCTAAGGTTTAAAAAAATATATATCTAAATAAATATATAACAACACACCACAAAATCAATCCAAGAATAATCTAAAGTTATTCACAAAAATTTTAAAGTGGTTAAGTAAAGTTAAGTAAATATAACACAATCCTTGAAGCAACACACAATGGTTTCAACAAGTATATGATTAAAAAATAATTGAATATAAAAACCCACCAATATTGGCTAATAAATATATATAAAAATAGCAATATCTAAATTATTAAATTCTTATAGTTCAATAATTAGTAAAATAGATTGTTAACTGTACACAATGATTAAGAAGGTGAGGGTTTAAATATGAATATAAGTAAACTGCAGCAATACAAGTATACCTATAAATGTAAATCTAATAAGAAAAGATAAATAAATAAGGAAGTTAAAAAAATGAACAAAGAGCAACAGGAACAAATTAGAAATAATAAAGAATATTTTGCAAAGAGAAATATACTACAGAATGTACGGTCTGAACTGAGAAAAGGCACCACGTTGGGCTCGCCAATGTAACAAAAATGTGTTAATGTAGCAAAAATTGTGCTAGAGGAAGTCTGGGTGACTCTATCCAGTGTAGAAATAGGGTGGACTCTAAAATGCACCTTGATACACCAACGAACTAATATGGGGAATAACGGAAGATGGAAGGGATTAGATAGAAATAAATTATGTAAAAGAAATAAATATGAATTTTATGAAGTAAATATGAATTTTAAAATATAACAGAATTAAGTGTTGGCTAGCGACTATGCAGGAGAATGACCACTTGACACTCAAAGAAGGATTCGGCCAATTTGCATGCCCTACAGAGACCGTAAGATATAAGAATTAATGACAAGAAAACCACCAAGAAATAAACAGATGAAAAAATAAAAGCTGCTCTAGTGAATGGTTGGGCGCCAGGAAGTTAAATGTTTTCTTCCGAGATATCTTGTATTGCTGAAATATGAAAGATAGGTATTAATTGAAATATTGAATTGTTTTAACCCAACTTTAATAAATACCAATTTTATGTACAGACTATTTTAAACACTTATATATGACCCATCACCTCTTATATACAATTAACTTATCTATATTTACAGTAAAATCCCTGAATAATTATAAAACAATTTACCCCTGATATACCCCTTAAAAATTTCAAATTGTGACAAAAGTTAGATCCAATAATAATGTATAAATAATAAATATAATTATATACTACTCACTAATAGTTAGTTTTCGTTCAAAAATTGTTTAGGTTTTTAAGAAAAAAATTCTCTGGGATATGTGTGCACACAATAACCTAACAATGAGAAATTCAAGGGAGAGTTATAACCTCATCCCTTGGTCAACAATAAATAATTAAATTAAATTACAATGGTAAATGTTTTTTTTTAGAAAAAATTGAAGATAGTTATTATTAAGGATAGTTTTCTTTTATTAAAAATTGAACCAAAAGTTAAAACCTTGAAGAGGACATAAAAAAAAATTATTTAAAGTAATTGAATTAAAAACAAAAATAAGTCAGTTCTTCCCGCCGGTGTCCCTCGAAGATGATCCGGTGGAGAACTGGACTCAGGTGGTAACAAGATACCAAACCTGTATTCCCTGGATCAGGTACTATTGGACAAATACGTCACTTTGAACTGCTTCTTAATTTCCCATAAAAAAAACCAACTTGAAACTCCTTCCCCTTATCCTTATTAAGTATAACCCCAACTAAAAAATAATTCTTCCCCTGACTTGTAACTGGATCCTTGAGTAGGCGGCTAGGGTGATCCAACTGAAAATATCCTCGTACAAAACAACAAAATAACTCAAATGGTTTCTTCTAAAATAACAGCTCTTCACATAAAATAAACTTAAACCAAATTCGGGAAAAAAAATGGACTCCCAGCCGCTCTACTCTGAGATGTTTATTCACTCACATCCAGTTAACAAGTGATTTAACAAGCTGTCGGTTGAATGTATTTTCAGAATTTCACCGCTGAGGGCGCAGTCTAATGCCAACATCAGAAAATAAAATCTACTGGGAGTTATTTAAATATTTAGTTTAAGAGTATTTCAATATGAATTTAATTTAGAACTAAATTAAAAGATTCCAGTCACAAAAAGAAGGTAAACGATTATTTAAGTAACGGACTCGTTACAAACCGGAAAGTGTAAAGTCGGCCGTAAACCACTTTGCTCCATTTAAATTGCCATTGGAGGATGTAATATTTTCTGCCTTACTACAAAAAGGATTTAAAAGTTTATTGTCCATCTTAACAAAGATCTTTAGAGCTAGCACCGCAATAAGTTATATAGCAAAATTCCTAAGGCCGATCTATCTTACACCATATCTATTAAAGGCAATAGAAAAAATCTTGGTAGATATATTAAGAAGGGTGACAACTAGCATGCCTATTAAGATGGAAAATTAATAGAAACAGCACTGGCGAGATAGTTCAGAAAATAAGTGACTGCATTAATAAAGGAGAGGTTTGTATTAACCGGCTTATAATATACTATTAAATTCTCTTTATGACGCAGCAACATCATACTACCACAGGCAACTAGATCAAAGCAATGCTGAAAAATAAAAAATTAGTCTAATTCTAACAGACCTGCAACGAGGGAAGGTTGTGGCCAAAACAGCCAAGGGGTGCTCACAGAGGGAAGTGCTTTATCTCTTCCTGAGATGACGTCATCTTGCTTCTTAGAATACTGCAAATGTTCTATCCAGCACACTTTAACGAATATTAAATATCCTTATTAAGTGATGGGACAGAGGAAAACATACTCTGTGGATTCTGGCAAAATAGTAGCACATTTATAGTTAAGATGAAACCTACGTCGGCTTAGTGACACAAAACTGTATCTCAAAAATGACTACTTTTCACGAGAGGTTATTTAAGGTTTTAAAAAAAAATGATTTGCATTTTGTAATGACCTGTAGTTTATTCTCAACTTTTTTGTTCCGAATTATTAATCTTAGAAATGCATTCTTTACTGTAATACAATCATACGCAACAATGGATAAATTGTGTATTTAAAATATCAATAATTAGATAAAGTAGTGGAGATACATTTTTGTGTCCCTAACTGAAAAGTCTATTATTATAGAGACTTAGGTAGGTACCATTTTATTTTAGAAAAGCTTAATCTTAATCATATTACAAAGTTATTTGTATTTGAGTAACATCGATAAATTTCGAGAGATGAACATACTGAGGTATAGAGGTATAAAAATTAAAAGTACAATAGATTACAATTTATTAATCTCTACCTGGTCCGAAAACTTAACCACGCCATTTAAATACAAATGACTTTGTAGTAGGATTAAGACTAAGCTTTTCTAAAATGAAATGGTACCTACTTGTAATTATTTGTTGCTGTAGCATTATAATCTAATTTCACAACTGGGTGTTACCCAATTTACTAATAATAATAATAAAAATAATAATCATAATTTATTTTATAACTTTATATTGTCCTGAACCTATTTTCTTGTGGCATTAAATACTATTTAAACGTCTCGATGGGAATAACCACAATATATTTATTAAAAAAAGAAACTTTATAAAATGTTTAGACAACGATTTTTGAATTAGAAGTCGACACATCAATAATACACATCATTTTTAATAAATATATTGTGGTTATTCCATCGAGACGTTTATAACTTTCTTAAAAATCATAAAATATTTTTTTTTAATTAAACTGAAACTTTGAAAACATTTTCAAACAATAAATTTAATTATGTCATCAAGGAATAATGCCTTTATTGCACATTGCACAGCTCTTCTAAATCCTTATATTTTCCTCTTTTATTGGCTCTTGTCCTTCATATGCCGTTTGGCATGGAAAATTTCCTAGTTTCCTTTCGGATAACCTCAAAAGATCCGAAATTTTTATTTTCCTTGTTTTATTTAAAAAATATATGTTTATTATCGTCTTTTCTGTACTGCAGCCATGTTAATTTTAGCCAATTTATACTACTACCATCGATGACCACTTTTTTGTTTTTTATTAAAATTGTGGCAAAAGCTTTGAATTCATAAATTTCTTCCTGTCCAATCTCGTGTACAGTGTATTTTGATTTCTTTGACACCATTCTTACAATGGAGTATGATCCAGTGGGGTCAAATATGTCCACATTTTTTTATGCTTTCTCAATATGACCATGGACCGACTCACAGTTCATCATCGAATGGCCAGGTTCAAGAAAGCAATGGTCAATTTTTGGAATCACTAATGTCTAAACAGCGTAAAGCAACATAGCAGATACATTTACGTTGCGGTTTTTGCTACCACACGTATCACTTATTCTTAATCGTCACCAAAAATTATATCCTCACGTTGTTCATATCCTAATACATTAGGCTCACTGGTAGAAACATGGGAGGCGCATCTGAATATGTCACTTGTTGTGATGAGAGCTGTAAATTATGACTATGTGTTTTATCATCTCGTACCGATTTGTTAAGAGCTAACAAAACTAACTTCTTCCCTCTTGAATCCATTATTGTGTAATAATAAAATGATAAAACCGTATTATAACCATTATTATAATAATCTCTACAACTTAAAACTGATTCACGTATTTACGTCTTTACGCAGTTGTAATAGAATAAACAAATATAGTTTATTAAACTAATAAACAAATTATCAACTACTGATTCACGTGTTTTACAACTGTAACAGAACTGTAAATACAACGGACCACCCTGCTAAACATAATAGACAAATTATCAAATCCACAGTTGCTACCTGCAATCACCATTCAGTGCAATAAAATTAATGCCTCAAAAATGCAACTCAATATCAGCTTCTTTATAGTACGAAAACATAGTAGGTATCACAGAAATGTAACAGCACTTACATTTCTGTGACACTAAAAGATTGCTAAGAAATGTAGGTACGAAAACTCCTTACTGGGGTTTTAGTTGGTAGGGGAGATACAGTTTTGCATCATCCAATAGAAATCACTAAAGTAAGTTAGTTCAATGGTGTAGATATCTCGGGAAAAAATTTAGTTATATTTTTGTGTCACTAAGCTGACGCCTAGTTCCTATGGAGAAACTTTCAATGAGGCTGAATAAGTCAAATATCTAGGAGTAATACTACATACTAATCTTTTATATATTGTCCGCTTAACTTATTCAGGTTCCATTTTCATCTCTTTTATCTGTCTCCTATCTTTTTAATTATCTTAATTTAATCTTAATTAAAAAAATAAAAAAAAGTATTCCTAATATTAAAAAGAAAATAAAGCAAAAATAATATATTGTAAAATAAACAAAAATTGAAGGACAATACAACTACTAAAATTTGTATTCAATCTTTATGTAGGGTTTTGTAAAATATCGGTTGCTTTAAAAAACGGCCATAAACTTTCATTTACAACGCTCGCCATAAAACAGAAGGAAATTTCTCGTTTTATTTTTATTTCCATACTCACCGTCTGTGTTTTTGTCCATGGTGCATTTACATATTTTGTTTTTCGGATCGAAGCGAGCCCTGCCACCTGATCCTGAGCAAATAGTGTCGCATTGCCAATCGAGATCGTACGATTTATTAGAATTTTTGTCCATTACGAAAGTTTGTGAGAAGTCTAAAAAAGAAAAACCAAATTAGATAACAGCAGTTGTAAAACGGACAAAAGTTATGAATTATTGTTCCACTGAGAATTTTTTAGCTTTCTGTATAATGCGATATGATTTTTTGATTTCTTGTCTATTAAACTAATATTTTTTGTTATCATTAATATATATATATATATACATATATATATATATATATATATATATATATATATATATATATATATATATATATATATATTCTTCTTCTTCCTATGCCGTCCCCCTTAACGGAGGTTGGCGACCACATTTTTAAAAGCTTCTCTGTCTTTTGCAACGTGGAATAATTCGTCTACAGTCATATTGGTCCAGTCTCGAATATTTCGCAGCCATGTCTTCCTCTTTCCACCTATTCCCTTTTTGCCATCGACTCTACCCTGCATGATGACCTGCAGAAGACTATACTTGGACACATACTCCTCAGTATGTGTCCAAGGTATGCAGTCTTGCGTACTTTTATTGTTCTCAACAATTATATATATATATATATATATATATATATATATATATATATATATATAATTATATATACTAGAATTATAATTATATTTATATATATATATATATATATATATATATAAATATAATAACAATAATGTTTATTTACTTCCCATTATACATTATACAACGTTACAATATAATAGTTCAATATAATAGAGTTACAAATTAATTCTAAGTTAAATATTTTGTACAAACAAATAGTTGTTAGCAAAGAAACAAAGAAGAAATTCCCTAATGAACCAGAGGTTTTGCTCAGGGATTACACTCATTTACACTACTCAAATATTTGTTGAGATGAAGTCAAGAATTTATAAAGCCAGTGTAAGATCAATAATGACACATGCCTCAGAAACAAGACCCGACACAGCCAAAACGCAAAGGCTACTGGAAACGGCAGAGATGAGAGTACTGGGAAGAATTACAGGAAATACGATGAGAGATCGAAAGAGAAGTGAAGACATTAGAAGAAAATATAACGTACAGTGTATAAATAAATAGACACAAAATAGAAAAAAAAAAAAAATGGATTAACCACATAAGCAGAATAAAGCAGATCCCTGTCGTCAAAATATGTAGCAAGAAATACGTCACCAATCGGCAGAAGAAGTATCGGACGACCGCGCAAAAGATGGTGTGACAATCTTCCATAGAGGTATTAATCCGCCAATGAACAAGCAGAATTGTTTATAAAGAGGAGGAAAAAGAAGAAGAAGAAATATTTGTTCTACAGTACCATCAGGTTGAGTACAATGATGAATTTAATTAAAGAAGATCACGCCTAAAATTTCTCATCCAGTGTTCTTAAAAATTTTTATTAATAAAATTGATTTAATCATGTTAAATGAGTTGATTTTTCTGTTGTAGTTTTTACAAATCTCTGGTAAGTAGTTAAATATTCGAATAAGGAATACGAATAAAGTATGTGAAATTGTGTTTTCTTCTAATGCTGTAAGTAGACTCTATTGATTTTAATTTTGTATGTAAGCAAAATTATGTTTAACAAATATAACAAATATTTTCAAAAACCCCCTTTGTAGTATTTCCAGTTTAATCAAATGATGGAATATCTAAGACGTGACTCTATCTTTAAGTAAGACAAATTAAGGATATTTCTAAGATATCTAAATCTGTATAGTAACATTCTTAGAGTTTTACATACCATATCAATATGTACATCCCACTTCAAGTGACAATTAATATAACGCCTAAATCTTTTATGTATTTTTCCTATTTATCTTAATATAGATATAGACTAGATAGAATACCAAGAACATTTTACGGTAATATGTGGCGACTTTAATGCCAAAATAGAAATAAGCACTGACCCAGCTGAAAATGCCCTCGGAAATTTTGGCACACCAGGCAGAAACGAAAGGGGCGAAATACTCTTAAATTTCTTATTAGAAAACAATCTATATTTAATGAATAGCTTCTTCTATAAGAAAATCCATAGAAGATCTACTTGGAAGAGCCCCGATGGTAAGACAAAAAATGAGATCGACTTCATCATCACTGACAAAAAACATATAGTCAAAGATGTTACAGTCTTAAATCAATTTTCGGTTGCAAGCGATCATAGCAATCCGAGCAACTGTACAAATCAATATTAAGCAAGAAAGACTGAAGATGATAAAAAGTAAAAAATTCAAACCTTGGATGCGCCCAACGAATGAACTTGACTTTGAAAAATATATCACCAGTAACTTACTCAGAAATACAACAAGAGAAGACGTAAATAACCTAAACGAAGAAATAGTAGATACATTAACACAAGCTCAGGAAAAATTTGGCCCTAAACATGGAAAAGAACAAAAAATTAGTAAAGAAACGAAACAAAAAATGGAAGATCGTAGAATGCTGAGAAGTCAAGGAAATGTTGACTCACAAGATATAAACAGCATCAATAAAGAAATCTCTAAAGCCATCAGACGGGATATTAGAAAATACAACAACGAGAAGATTATAAAAACTATAGAAGACAACAAAAGCATGAAAGCATTGAGGAGAAAAATGGAAAATGGCAAAAAAGAAATCTTCCAACTTAAAGACAAAAATGGAAATATTATCTCAGATAGACCAAGCATATTACATGTAGAGAAAAGTTTCTATGAAACATTATATAAAAGTCAAGTTATTCCAGAGCTCATCGAACAACCAATACAAAAGGTACATAATGTAGGATCGGAGGATATACCAGATATATCACGAGAGGAAATTCAACCAGCCCTCAAAAATATGAAAAATAATAGAGCTCCGGGGGAAGATGGTGTAGTCATTGAGACAATTAAACTAGGAGGTCCACTTTTGATGTCCCGAATCCAAACACTTTTTAATCTATGTCTGCATAGTGAAAACATTCCAAGTAAATGGAAGAATTCGGTTTACAATCCTCCTCCACAAAAAAGGGGATAAATCAGATCTCGAAAACTATAGGCCAATTAGTTAGCTTAACCACCTATACAAGCTCTTTAGTCGAATACTGACAAACAGACTAGAAGCAAAACTCGATTTCTATCAATCAGAAGAACAGGCAGGATTTCGAGCGGAACACGGACCAAGCGACCATTTGCAATGCCTTAAAACTCTAGTTGAAAAGTCTATCGAATATAACAGACCCCTTGCTCTTATCTTTGTCGACTTCCACAAAGCATTTGACACAGTCAAAACAGTTGCTATCTTAAAAGCACTATCAGAATGCAGAATAGATCACAGGTATGCAAATATTTTTCGAAATATATACGAAAATGCGACAACAACCGTTAACCTCCATTGCATGACTGAGAAGGTAACAATTGGCAGAGGGGTGCGGCAGGGAGATACCTTGTCGCCAAAACTATTTATAACAGTTATGGAGTACGCATTTAAACGGCTAGAGTGGGAATCAAAGGGTATTAGCATCGATGGAAAGATATTCAATCATCTCAGATATGCCGATGATATTGTTCTTATAACAGACAACTTAGGAGAAGCCAGAGTTATGCTACAACAACTACAGCAAGTAACCCAGAAAGTCGGTTTAAAAACAAACTATGGAAAAACAAAAATGATGAGCAATCTCGTCCCCAATGAGCTAATAGAAATCGAAAACGCCCATAGAACTTGTGGAAAAATATGTGTATTTGGGTCACGAAATAAGGTTAACCGAGATCTCCAAACATGCGAGCTACTCAGAAGAATAAGTCTGGGTTGGGCTGCATTAGGAAAAATGAGAGACGTATTTAAAACAAATATACCGATCCATTTAAAAAGAAAAGCTTTTAACCAGTGCGTTCTACCAGTCCTCACATACGGAGCAGAAACCTTAACTCTCAAAAAAACATCAGCCGAAAAATTGAGAAGGACACAACGAAATGAAATGGAGAGATCAATGCTTGGAATAAGCTTAAGAAATAGAATAAGAAGGGAGGAAGTTCGTAGACAAACCGGAGTGGAAGACATTATCGAACATATTACAAGGCAAAAATGGAGATGGGCAGGACATGTTGCAAGAATGAAAGACGACAGTTGGACAAAAAAATTACTTGAGTGGAGACCACGGGCTGACAAGCGAAGCCGAGGAAGACCCCCGACGCGATGGACCGACAACCTCAAAAGAATCGTGACCAATTGGATAGCAGAGGCGCAGAACAGAAGCAGATGGAAAAGTCTAGAGGAGGCCTATGTTCAACAATGGACAACTCAGGGCTGATTGATGATGATGATCTTAATATACGCGTTATAATAGCTTAGATTTAATTTCAAGAGGTCGGGTAAATTATTTTTGTATACTGAAAATGGTATGAAATAAGTTTTTTCAGCATTTACATACATATATGTATATATATATATATATATATATATATATATATATATATATATATATATATACTATGTTCAGATATTATCCAGTTCAATAGGTATATTAATTCCCAATTTGTTATTTGGTTAAGAAAATCATCAACGAGACATTTCTGAATAAACAAATCACAAATAAGCATTCACTATATAATGAAGAATATTATTACCTATGACAAATTTGGCAACTACCAGTCGCACTTACCCACTGACAAAATCGATATAATCCTGATCCTGAGTAAAGAATTGAGATGGGCTATTTAGAACGTGAAGGAAGGATAAACCTAAATATCAATTCTAAGAAGTACATAAATCTGGTTTCCTAACCCTATAAAAGTATAAAAATACAATTTATACATACCACATAGTTGAATAAATATAGTAATATACAAGCATATATTAAATAACATCACTAAGGTAATTAAATGCGGTTACAGAAATATTAAACCTGTCACCGACAGTAAATTATAAACTTCGATAAAATAAGTAAATTGTTTGTACAAATGTCTGATATTGCTTTAATAACAAACTTACTTGACAGTCGACTCCGATCCAAATGCTGACCTGTTCAAACATTGCAAACACAACAAATTGTGTTTATATTACTAAATTATGTTGCATAATGTCTCTCGAATGGGTTAATTATATTTCGGAATTATAATTGAAACGATCGTGGCCTCATGTTTCCCTATACACTAAGAAACATTATTGCATTAATTCACAGGTCTGCAAAAAAAATATTTTTTTAAAACTGTGTGAAATTTGATAACTGAGTTTTATGTACTTTTCAGGGTTGATTTGAAAAATGCAAGCTACTCGTATTTTTGTCTATCACGTCAGATTTTCTCACCAAGTATGGAGTATGTTTGGGTACAATAATAATATGTAAGCTATTTTTTAACCTTTTTCCAACGTTATAAAATTGTTTATTTATTAACCATGTTCTAAACTACATTTCCAGTACACTTACATTTCTCTTTAAGCTCGTAAGTTCTTATCACAACGCTTTCGCTTTCGGTCGAAGCTTCTTTAACTGCTTTTGCGGCTATGGACTCGTGGATTATCTCTTTTCATCATCCAGCAGTAGTCTGCTGCCATGTTCACGTTCCATCTTCCGTGATATCTTCTTTCCATTTCTTTGATGTCTTGATGAAATCTTTTACCCTGCTTTTCACTGACATCATCAAGGTTTGCCGGGAAGTAGTCAAGATGTGAGTGGAGAAAGTGAAGTTTAATGCACATTGCACATGTTACAGCCCAGCTTCGTAAAGTTGTCGATCATGTCTGCAACGATTGTCTTAAAGTGCCCTTTCCTTAATGCAGTTTGGCTACTACAACTGAAAACTCTGGTCTGTCTTGAGCTATTCTTATTATATGTTCAAAACTAAGCCCTGTCTAATGTCGGATTTTTCTTAGCTGCGATAGTCTTTTCCTTCCTAGTTCTCTTTTTCCCTCGATCTTACTTTTCACTATTGATTGAGCATATTGGTACTTATTTTTTCTCAGTATGTGTCCTAGGTATAATGCTTTTTTAACATTTACTGCGTTAAAAAGTTGTAGTTCCTTGTCTATTCTCTGCAGCATTTCGAAGTTTATGAAGCATATAAATATATCTTTCTGTTGGTCGTAGAATTTTTGGGTCAGAACTAGTAAAGTGAACAGGGCTTGTCTCGCCGCCATCCGGCTCTGAATCCAAACTGACCGTCTCGTTCAGTGGAGCTGTTCAAAAATCGGGAGATACCCTCGGCAAAAGTCGTTAGATTTCGGTAGATCATATACAACGACGTGTATCATATTTGAACAATAAAAAATTATAAACATAAAATGACATATTTTATGTCATATTTAATATCAAATAAATATATAAAAATAGACCACGTAAACTATGGTACGACAACTTACTGGAGGCACATTGAAAAATAGACAGAGTCATGTCTAGATAAAAAGAAGAAGGAGAAGAAAGCTATAGCCTGATTCATTGTCGAAAAGGAAAAGCGCGAATCGAGTTTTGACAAATACGGTTAGGTGTCAAGTAAAATGTAACTCAAATTCAATTTAACAACATTTAATGGGTTTTTACGCAAGTATTTAGTGGCTCAAAACATGTACATCTAGATAACACTGATAATGGGTGTTTTAATTAATTACCTTTTATAAAGGTTTTTTAAAAAAATTGGAATACCAACTGCTGGACTCACGAGCCGAACCAACGGTCACAGCTGTATTTATAGCCTTTAATATTACTGGGATGATGAAGATAGTACATATTATTATTCTATCCATAGAGATCGTGTTATGACCATAGAGATATTTAAAATTATTTTTTCTGTTTGGGACAAAAATCCAATATAAAATCGGGGTTATGGTCAACAGGAATTTATCCTAACCCACAAGCTATCCCAGATATTTGAGCCTAGTACAGTGACATACTAACATTGGGAAGATAAATACAATGTGGCATTGCAAGTAACTAACGTTGGTAATAAAGCATATTCCGTAGATCAATATGTCCAATATCCACAATATTTCATTTCCAAATACGCTCTAAGCACCTGAAAATGGAGCAATCCAAAACAATAACGAAAGTCATAGAAAACCAGCAATCAATAGTAGACATTAATTTTTTACTAAAGTTTTATATGGTAATTAATCCTTGATTTCTAAGAAGAATCGAAAAAAAAACAAGAATCTTGGTTTTGCAAATTATACAAAGAGCACAAAATATGTAGCGCATGCAGTACTTTTAAGATACTTTTAAGTTTCTGCCCTGTAGTTGCTTAACATTTAATAAAACTGTTAAAAATTCTGAAATTATTTTATTATATTAGGTGTTAAGTTTCATAATTATTGGTATAGAAAATCACTTACCTCAGATTAGCGATGTTGCCGACACCATGTTGGTAAAATGGTCAACAGCAGTATTTTTTTAATTAAGCCATAAATATGGTAGGTATTTTTATGAATTTTTAAAACATTATAAAATAAAAGAAATATATATCTAGATAACCCATATAATTTTAATAACAATAACTCGTTATAAAACTTGAATTTTGCCCCAAATACAGATAAAAGATCTTAAGGTAGTCATAATACCTGCACATACCTTATTAGTATTATTTACTATCCAATGAGAATTACCCGAAAATGTTAAAATATATATTTACGTATTTTTAACGGAAATTGTGATTATTTCTCAATAAATTAATAAATTAAAATGTCACAAGAAAATATATTATATTAAAACAAGTATGGTACATACGAGCCCTAACAACGACTATGTTGGAACAAGCAGTTATTTTGCGAATATATTGCCAATTTATCGAAATTCTTATATTTAATTTTTTTTTACTTGTAGATATGAAATTAACAACATTTGTTATGATTCATGGAATTATTTTTGCGGCTTAATTAAATATTTTATATTGATGATATTTAATTAAGTGTTTGATAATTGAAAACTGCTCAAAATTAAATATTGGAACATTTTTTGCTTTTCCTTACGTTTCTTAAATTTTATCAGCCTGGCGCAAAGAAGGCTTTGAAATCAAGCATTATATTGTCAACAATATAATGGCACGTGGAAAACCTACTGATCCAAAAGTTCGAGAAATTATTATTCACCAGTACCGTAAAGGAAAAATAATGCGTGCAATTTCCAGTAAATTGACTGTAGCAACAACTCCTGTGTTTAATATAATTAAGAAATATGCTGAAATTGGCCGTATTGATGTT
Source organism: Diabrotica undecimpunctata (assembly GCF_040954645.1). NCBI lineage: Eukaryota > Metazoa > Arthropoda > Insecta > Coleoptera > Chrysomelidae > Diabrotica > Diabrotica undecimpunctata. The sequence continues at coordinate 34,873,493 of NC_092807.1, read as the reverse complement.
TGCGGCAAAAGCTCAGGCCGCCCAAAAGCTGTTTTTCTTCAAACGTCAAATAATGATGACATTAATTATCTAACTTGATCCTGTTAAAGTTTGATGTCTCCGCCGGCAGCAGTTTTTTTTCCCATTTCTTTACGGCGGAGGGAAAAATGTTGTCATGGCAACAGTATGAAACATGTCACAAAGCAACAATACAAATGTCATTAACAACAATTAAACATCATTTTTATTTATAGTAATATTAAAAGTACAATTAGTTAATGAGGCATTTTCAAAATTGAAACCGTGCAAAAATGTTCCCGACTCTTGATACGCATTGGTAATTGTTGATGATACTGATGGTCAAGAACAACTTTCAGCAATCATTCCCGATGTTGGCGACTCATGAGGGTTTAAAATTTTTTGAGCATTATCGTTCTTATTTCTTATTGAATCCTCTATATATCCTTCGGCAACCGTGCTTGATTTCCAGCACCCATGTCGTTTGAGGCATTCTAGATTTCCGCCTCCATCAATTAAAAGTGTTGCTGAAGTTCGTCGTAAAGAGTGACCCGTGTATGCGCTTGCATCGTTTAAATTTAAATAACTAGCTACTTTTTGGGCTACTGCGCTGATCGAATGTATTCCCATGACGCTTCGGTAACACTTTCCATTTTGGTACTTGATAAAAAATCGGTTTTCTGTGAAATTTTCAGGCCGCAGTGATGCATACTTTTTATACAGTTTAATGTAGTTTTGACCAATTATCGTAAAAGATCTAATTTGTCGTGTTTTACTGTCTGGGATTTTGATACATTTTGATTGATGGATGATTTGATTACATTTTCTTTATCCTCAATATCCACAGTCTTCATTTTTACCATTTTGTCGCATCGACAGGCGCCGGTAACCCCAATTAACAAAACAATCTGAAATATTTTTATAATTAAGTAGAGTATACTACATGCTTTGCAATATAATTTTTTTTACCTTTAATCCTAAATACAACTTATCTGGAGCTTCAAACAAAAATTTATCAAACTCGTCTTTAGTGAAAACTTTGGACTTCTTTACAGTATATCCTTCGCTTGTTTTTTTCAGAAAGGCACGTAACTTTAAAAATTTGCTTATATCCACATTTTTTCTAATAACTAACTCGGATTTTATCATAGAGTATCGTGACCACATTGTAGAAGATTTTCATTTATTTTCATTTTCCATTATATTAAAATATGCCAGTAAAACGTCTTCGGTAACTTGCCGTACTCCTCTTGTATCGCACCACTCTTGGAAGTGCTTGTACGCCAACCGATACTTTATTCCGGACGTGCTACTGCATCATTAGCCGCGGACTCAATTTCGTTTAGGTTTTCCATTTTCGCACTAAATTTGCGCTTTCGGTTGCAACAACAATAAGCTATCTTTAATAATTGCAAACAACTGTCAAACAACTGTAACCAAGGAGACGCAAATCCCACCGACGACTTAATTATTTTAATTTCTAACATCTAGACGACTTTGATAGTTGTCACAGTTAATTTCGAGTAAAAATAGCATATGAATTGTACTATTTATGGTTGAAAATTGCTACGTTTGAAGAAAAAATAGTATACTTTATTCGGCAAAGAAGCGACTTTTCTTGACTTGCCCTCTATTACGCGCCTCACTTCGTTCGGCGCGTAATATCGGGATCGGGCGCGTCAAGAAAAGTCATGCTTCTCCGCCTCATAAAGTAATATACTATTCTCAAAGGAGTGTAAAGCATTTAATTAGAATATGTATGTGCGGAAGAAAAAATACACTACGACAATTAACTGCTAGAAGGAATAGAGAAACTAGGATGAGTGTTTCCAGAGAATCATGTCGCAAATATATCCACAAAAGCGGTCTTAATTTTTATAAGGTATGTTCTTTGCGATATAAATTTTCTATTTTTTTATTTATTCGAGAAGGCCAGAAAAACCATTGTTGATGGAAACTCAAAAAAGGAATCGTTACATTTGGGCTAAATCAAAACTTTCGTGGACCAAACATAACTGAAACAAAGTTAGCTTTAGCGACGAAAGCAAATTTGATGTCTGTGTGGGAGATTATCAAAAGCGTGTGATTCGGGAAAAACCAAAAGCATTCCATAACGATTTTCTTAAAATAACTATAAAGTTTCTACAAGACATCATAATGTGGGGTTGTATGTCGGCCAGAGGATTGGAAACTTTATACATTTTATTGGGGCCATAGTAAACGCAGCCAAATATCAAGATATCTTTGAATATTCGTTTCTATCAAGTGGGGCAAAGTTATATCCATCCGAAGATCTGTTAGCAGGATGGAGCCTCTTGTCATACGGTTAAATATACCAAAAAATGGATGGGATAACATGATATTAAAGTTTTGTCACATCCTTCTAGCAGCGCGGATCTTAATCCAATAGTACACTTTGGCACAAAATGAAACAACGCTTAATAAATAACCCTTTAGCGTACTTTGCCACAAATACGTGCTAAATTACAAGACATATGGGATAGTTTTACCCCTGAATTCTGTGAAGGCCTACTTGAGAGGTATAGTTTCAAAGTGTACAATCTCTATATTTCAGAAAAGATGAGATAGATGTCGCATTACGTTGAGTTTCTAGCCCTGAATCGAAAGAATAGAAAATCTCTTTTCAAAATAGTCATTCTCCAATAAATTTTGAGGGCAGAAAATTAGACTTGAATTCAAAACGTACAATCTCCAACGACATTTAATTTTTAAACCGTACAATCTCCTATCCAATATTTAAAATCAAAGAGTACAATCTCCAATGGGTTTTTCTTGTTTATAGTGGCGAATATTTCAAAGCGTGCAATATCTTGTTCGAACTTGTCAAATCTCTAGCTAAAAACGTTCTGTTTTTACGTTATATGTTAGTGTTAGTTGCATGTGATTTGTGAAGCATCACAGTTTGTGTATTAAAGTTGTATCATATTTTTTCGAATTCTTAAAGTAATAAATTGTGTAATGGAAGTAAATGTTACTCCTGTAGCTAGTAATAAAGCTAGTAATAAAGCACGAAAAAAGCAACGTATTACCACATCATGGAAAAGAAGTCAGCAAAAAAAATTGAGGTAAGTTGCATCAAAAGATTTTATATATCTTTGTATAAACATGGATTTTATTTTAGGTATAGTCCACATTTGCTCCCAATTTATCCGAAATGTGAACACAAAAGTGGTACTTTTTATGGGACGAAGAAGAAAACCTTTTAAGATAATTTTCTGCTGAAATATTGCAAAACAGTTCCAATACAGCGTAAACGCCCAAAAAATTCGCAACATGTTGCAAAAACATTTCAAACAAGATTTTATATTCTGACTAACGAAAACAGAATGTTGGCTGTGTGTAAGAAAGCTTTCATGGAAGTTTTGGGTATAAGGAGACGAATTGATACAGTTAAAAAAAATTTCTATAGAACTTCCCTTCCTACAATGGAAAATCAAGGTGGCGATAGAAAGCTGGAAAAGTACATGTTGAAAAAAATGCTGTTATGGATTTTATTAACAAATTCCGCGTAATTGAATCTCATTATTGCCAGGGACAAAGCCAACGGTTATATCTGGATTATTCTTTGAATATAAAGTCGATGTGGAAAATGTACTTAAAAGAAAATGAAAACCTTTCAGTAAAAGAAAGCTATTTCAGGAAAATTTTTAATACACAATATAACCTTGGTTTTGGTTCTCCTAGAACCGATGCATGTTCGACATGCTTACAATTGACTGAGAAAATAAAAGCGTGCCATGATAACGACATGAAAGCCAACTTAATCATCCAAGAAAGGGTACACACGTTGAGGTCCAAAGCATTTTATATCATTTTAAAAGAACGGGATGAAGGTGTAGAAACGTTTTCTTTTGACTGTCAGAAAAATCAAGTTTTGCCTAAGATTCCGGATCAACAGGCGTATTATTTACGTCAATTTTATATGTACAATTTTACCGTTGTCAGAAGAACTTCCAAAAGTAATTTAAATCCATCTAATGTCACTTCTTTCTGTTGGACCGAAAACGAGTACAAGAAGGGTTCGAACGAGGTTGCCTCCTGCATTTATTATATTCTTGAATGCAATAAATTTTGGCTAATTTTGGAGACGATATTCATACTATCAGGCTCATGTGTGATGGATGCGGAGGCCAAAACAAAAACACAACACTCTTATCTATGTGTTATTATTGGTTTTCTAGACAAGACAAAATTAGAAAAATTGAAGTAATATTCCCAGTGAGAGGACATTCTTTCATGCCTCCAGACCGGGTTTTTGTGAATATCGAAAAGGATATTAAAAAAAAGGAGATGATTTTAAAACCTCATGAATATCTGGCGATGTTTCAAAGTATAGTACTGTTTATTGGGTTGGAGAATTAGTCGAAATATATGACTGGAAAAATGAAACAAGCAAGCATATTAAGGCTCCAGGAGAATGGCATTTTGCTTTCTCAAAAATGAAGAGGATTATTTTAACTAAAAGCTCTCAAGGCACAGTGTTAGTCCGCGGTGAGTTAGCTTATAAGACGGAGGTTGGTGTGGGAAAATCAATAACAAAAAAAACTAAGAACATTGAAAGAATGAAACCTGCCAAAATTCCGAAACATAATGTCGTGGTCAATAAAAACAAAAAGGTTGATGTTAATAATTTATTATGTTGTCATTTTGGAGAGGACTGGAAAAGTGATCCCCGTTTACGTTTTTACAAATTCATCATCATCGAAGACAATCGAGAAGACAATGCAGCACCAGAAAATGGAACTGTCGACGATGAAACGTTGTGTGAGAACGTCGAAGAAGATGATGGACCATTTTCCATTTGATTAACTATTTTTGAATAATTAAATGTGTATTATCTCAATAAAATAAATAAGTTTAATAAATGATGTTCGTAAGTTATTTTCAATGTGGACAAAACTCCATTAGTTATTGTCATATAAATGTAATAGAAAAGAAAAATTAGTTTAATTGTTCATATGAAATAGGTTATCCGTTTTTTTCGATTACTGAAAATTTAGGAAACATGGAGATTGTACACTTTGAAACTATACCCCTCACTTGATACTATTTCTAATATAGTCCAGCTGTTATTCAAGCTAAGGGCGACGTTGCGCCTTATTAATATTTATTTTAATTTGTTAAAAACCTCTTGTTTCAATATTTAGTTGTCCGCATTTTTTGGCTATCAAACAAATAAAAAAATAGTTATCAACATAAAATATATAATTAAACTATAAAAAGAAATCCATACATCATAAAAATTTTTGTTAATTTCATATTTACAATTCAAAAAAAACGGGTGTGGCAGTCCAGTGGGACTGCTGGTAGAAGTTATACTTCTATACACGCGTTCGCCGTTACAAATTTATATGGGAGTCAATCTTCACAATCATTACATATTTAATGCTATAGGTAAGAGAGAGCAGAAAGAGAAAAAGAATTAGGTATATAGGTATATGGCGCATCCTTTGCTGTATATAAACATTTGACCTGTAATAGGAGTATAGTAAATGAAGGATTTTATCAGTATGTTAGTGAAAATATATATTTTTATTTTCATATATGGATAAAAGGAGTTGAATGCAAAAAAAAATTTTTACACATACTCTGCAGTAAAATTTATTGTTTATTTTGTTATTAATATAAAAATTACAATACAATACACTGCAACATAACTCAATATATTAATACAATACAAATTAAAATGCAATATTCATAAGTATTTAACACTGGCCATATACATAACTTACTTTACGAAGATAAAAATAAAAAACCAACAACTCGGACTATGTTGTAAATTTTCATTTTATTTTAAAATTTAGCATTTTTGCGTATATTACATTATATTTAATAACATTAACGTGAGGTTTTTAAATATTTCAAAAATAAAAAAGGAAATTCATATTGGGATTCGAACTCACGTACACCAGCGTATGAATCAAACACGTAAAAGATTTGCCAATTAGACATGATACTAACGGATTTCAAAATTGACAGTTGTCTGTCATACAGTGATTATTTTGAAATACAAAAGCCTAAAATAATTATGAAAATTTAATAAATAATACAAAACATATCACATAAAAAATAATATTAATATATATTATATATATATATATATATATATATATATATATATATATATATATATATATATATATATATATATATATATATATATATATATATAACTCAAATTTGGGAATGCCAAAAGTCCTTTTTTAAAAAAGAATTTATTAGAGCTAAAACGACTAATTACAATAAAATCAGATTCTAAACTGAATAAAATATTAATTAAAATAAAACATATTACAGTTGCAATTATACAATTCACAATATTACGAAACATAGCGTCAGCACTCCTAAGTTCAATGTCTTTGACAATGTCAGCGCTCCTGAGCCCATGGCCTGAATAAACCCATAGGCGTCGCTCTATAACTCCTCTTCCCCTAGATTGAAGCTCCTTGTGGGAGGTGAATTTTCGAACTGGAATCGTCTGGGTCCTGTATGTTTGACATTCTTATGTCTTCCTTTCTTTTGGTTTCTTTTCTTGTTCTTATCGTTATTTTCTTATAGATAATTTAGATGATTATTACAACGATGGCAAGATATAATATGATCGTCCAAATGCTGGGAATGTGGTGATTTTCTCTTTGTTCCATGATGGGTGTGATTCTGTTTGTGGGATTTTTTTCAAATTTTAAATTCTTCAAAGTTATTTTCATAGGTGAAACGCTTAACTCTTTAAACTTTAATTTCGGCTCGGTGATTAATATTGGTTGTCCAAAGGTTCGATCTTGGAACAACAATTCTTGGTTTCTGAAAAGGATTGTACACTGTGTATTTTCGATCAGAAAGATGCCTGTCAGTGTTTTAATTTGAATTCCTTCAGAGCATTTGAAAGTTAATTTTTCCTCCATAGGAAATATTGCCAAAAACTGGTTCATCTCTGGTATGATTTCTATGTGATTGCCTTGGATGTCTGCCTTAATATATTGACAATTACTGGAGTTTTCTTGTAAGATTATTTCCTTTTCGCATATGTGTTCTTGATTATTTTGTAGACGGCTTGGACATTGGAAAATTTTACCGTGGGTGCAGATGTCGTTGAGAGGTATTATTGTATTTTTATTTTTTAGCAAATATCTTGTATTAGGTATTATTATTGCAAATTCTGACTCAATTTGTGTGGGTATAGGTAATAAATAGTAGAGATCAAAGATGTTCTCAAAATCGATAGGAATTGTCAGAAAATATTGAATTTGGTTTTCCTCTATTTTACAGGTGATTTCCAGAATGGATTCAAAATCTAAAATATTTTCGTGTTTTAATTCAAATGGTAATTGTGTTTTGTAAAATAAAGAGATTCTTTGTATGCTATTTTTGATATATTGAATAATATTAACTTAGTTGTACGTCTCTGATCTAAAGAATTCGCTGTTAGAAATGTTATTTTTAAGATACTCAAATTGCTTGTTCAGGTTGTCATATTCAGTTACAAGTGGTTTTAAATTATAAAAATGTACAAAATGTATGACTAGATTTTTGGAGTTTTGCGGTTCCTAATTTTATAGGTAGAATGCCTAGGTTGTGGGTGATATCTTTTATTTCGGCTGTTGTATGTCCGATTGTGACGAACCTGGAAAAATATAAGTTTTCCGTTTAGGTCGTTTTACATTTGAAAGGTGAATGTTTTCGGTAGTATTTTTATGCCGCTTAATGAGTTTTGCTGTTTTCTTAAATTTATTAATGGATTTAATATTTTCTTTTTGATATTTATTTTTAGTTTTTCCTTTTATTTGTCTGTTTCGCACAAATACTTCGGTAGGAATTTCTTTTGGTAATTCCTCGCGTGTTTCATTTGCTTTATTTATAACTTTTGCTTTATTTTCTTGAAGTTTTTTGTTAATATTAGAATATAGTAATTTCATTTTATCCTTATGATTAGAAATATAATTATTAATTAATTGTTGCTCTAGGTCAATGTTAAATGGGGAGTTGATGTCTAAATGTCCCGTGACTAGTTCATGGGGTTTCATTTTTGTTACGGCGTGGATAGTACTGTTGTAAGCTAATAATGCATAGTTTACTTTTTGTTCTATTGGGTCGGATTTATACTCATTTTGATTGTTTAGTAACCTGATATGTTCTATAATAGTTGAATGAAATCTTTCAGCTATACCATTTGATTCTGGATGCTGGGAGGAGATAAAGTGGATTTTTACCTTGTGTAATGCTAATAAGTCTTTAATGACTGAATTTTTTAGTTCTGTACCACTGTCTGAAATGATTTGTTCTGGAATACTATGATGTGTAAAGAATCTAATCAAAGCGTTTGCTACTTCGATACCTTGAGCAGAATTAAGTTTATAAAGTTGGGCATATTTAGAGAAAGAATCGACTATCGTTAAAAATTTGGTATTTTCAAGAGTTATGGAATCTAAATGTAAAATCTGAAATGGCTTAATTGCTGTAGGAGTAATGCTAAATATTGGCTTTATGGGATTCCTATCATATTTTGTTAATTGGCATATTTCGCATTCATTAATATAAGTTTGTATAGAAGCTCGTTGATTGGGCCAATAATATAATGATTTAATTCGGTTATCCGTTTCATCTAAACCTCTATGATTCTGATTGCCTTCATGATAGTTTTGAATTATTTCTTTAATTTCGTTTATAGGAACATCGATAAGTTTCTTAGTGCAATTAATAAATGATATTTGAGAATTTTTAAAATATTTTTGGATAACAACGCTAAATTTCTCATATACTGGGTCTTCAAAATAAAGGTGATATTTTATTTTGGGTATGGTATATTCTTTAATAAAATCAGTAACATCACGCTCAAAATTGTTTTTTGAGAACTGGACAAGAATTCTTTGTCTTTTATCAAATAATTTGATTATAGTGGGACTAGCAGGATTAAAATTAACTTCAGAGATAAAAATTTGGTTAATTCCCGTGTTTACAGGGTTTTCGGAAATAGGAATTCCGGGGGTAGGATTTTCTACATTGGTGTGTATCGTCTCACCGTCATCAGGATTTTCTTCTTGTCTATTATCTTCATCTATTTCAACAATCAGCGATTCTGTATTTGGTTCATTATTAAGATCTTGTTGAGCTTGTTCATTAAGTGTTTCCATATATTCAAAAATATTTTTTGTGTTTTCCAAATTCTTTGTTTCATTGACGTTTAGCTCTATTCTGGATAATGTATCACAATTTGTATTTAAAGATTATTTTTTAATAAATGATTTCATAATCATATTCTTCTAGCTTCAAGCGCCATCTTACTAGTTTGGAGTTGGGATCTTTCAATGAAAATAACCACTGTAGTGGTTTATGGTCAGTAATAATAGTAAAGCGTCGTCCAAATAAATACGGGCGAAAATATTTGACAGCCCATACTATTGCCAGTAACTCTTTCTCAATTGTTGAGTAATTGATTTCTGAGTTGTTCAAAGTTCTGCTTGCATAAGCAATTGGCAAGTCGGATCCAATCTTTCCTTGACTAAGTACGGCTCCTAGCGCAAAATTACTAGCATCTGTAGTGAGATTGAAAGGACGGGAGAAGTCAGGATACTGTAATATGGGTTCATTTATGAGAAGTTGTTTACAAGTTTCAAAACATTGGATGTAATCTGAATCACTTACATTGATTTCAGCATTTTTCTTCAGGCGAGTAGTTAGTGGTTTAGTAAGTTTAGAAAAATCTTTGATAAATTTTCTATAATAACCTAAAAGTCCTAAAAATCCTTTTAATTGTTTAGTATTTTTGGGTATTGGAAAATTTTTTATCGCTTTTATTTTGTCTGGGTTCGGCTTAACACCTTGTGGCGTTACGATGTGACCTAAATATGCTACTTCTTTTTTTAAAAACTCAGATTTATCTATTTGAATTTTGAAATTTGATTCTCTTAATCTTTGAAACACTTCTTTTAAATTAACTAGATGCTCCTGTAGACTTGTACTAAATATAATTATATCGTCAAGATAAACCAAACATTTTTCATTTTGTATACCTCTTAGGATATTATCCATAACCCGTTGGAATGTCGCTGGGGCGTTACGGAGTCCGAAAGGCATTCGCAAAAATTCGTAGTGACCGTTTTCTGTATTGAATGCAGTTTTTTGAATATCGGGTTCATCCATCTCGATTTGATGAAACCCTGAAGCGAGGTCGTGTGTCGTAAAGTATTGACACCGTCCAAGTTTATCCAATAGGTCACTAATGTTAGGTAAAGGATATCTATCACCAAGTGTGATAGCATTAAGACGTCGATAATCTATTACGACTCTAAACTTAGGTTTCTTGGAGGCGTCCATTTTTTTTGGGACCACCCATATAGGAGAGGACCAAGGGGAATCCGAAGGTCTAATAATATCTTGATCCAGCAGGTTCTGGATTTGATTTTGCACTTCCTTCCTATAAATTTCTGGATATCTATAGGATTTTGAATATACTGGTATATCGTTTGTTGTTTTTATTGTATGTTTAATTTTATTAGTAAAAGTTAATTGATTACCTTCGACATAAAAGATATCGGAATATTCTTTTATTAACTTTAATATTGAATTTCTTTCCTCAAAATTCATATGATCTGTTCGAACTTTAGATATATCGAATTTGAATTCTTCAGCATTTATGGAATTAAAATTTGGATTTAAAATTTGTTCGTATTCAGCGAACTTTTCCACCATGATTGGGGAAGTTACATCCAATTTAAAATAAGATTCAGAAGAATTCAAAATCGTGCAAATAGCCTTATTGTTTTCTACCGTCGTAAGGCATTCCGGAATTTCTAATTTACCGATTTGTGTATATGGTATAATTACATCGCCATTTTTTATATTTTCAACATTTAAACTGATAACTTGCTCGGTTCGTGGCGGCACTACTATACAATTCGTGTTGCCACTGTTCCCGGCTTTATAATAATTCAATTTTATCTTACTCTGCGAAGTAATTAAAACGTTATTGGCCAAATCAATTTTTGCATTTAATTTTTTTAAATTATCGAGGCCTAATAAGCAGTGAAAATAGTCATGGAATTTAAAAACGCAATAACTTAAATTTAATTTATTTTTAGTATTAAAAATTTTCGATAAGGGAATTTCAGTACAGTAATTTTCCTGTTTTGCTCCAAGTGCTGTTGAAATTTGAAAGGGTTTACAAAAAATTGAATTTTTAAAATATTTTTCAGCGACTTCTGGGGTTACAAACGATTTTGTGCTCCCAGTGTCTATCAGTACTTTAAGATTATGCTCAGGAAATACAATGTACGGCAATTCACTTTCGTTATTTATCAGATTTAAAAGTTCAACTTGAGTAATTATGGATTTTCCGAGGCTTTGTTCTCTAAAAAATTATTCTCATTAGTTAATTCAACTTCCTCGGTATCGCCAATATTATGCAGCTCCTCAGCTATGATATTTTGTGGTTGACTTGAAAATGTATTATTGAAGCGTCTTTGATTTCCAAAATTTGTTGGTCTAAAAGTATTTTGACTAGTGGTACTCATTGGAGTTGGGGCTTGCAATCTTTGATTTGGATTTGATTTAAAGACATTACTACTTCTGTTATTTGTAAAAATATTAGTTCCTCTGTTATTATTTGAAAAAGAGGTTGATGCTAATGGTTGTCTTGTTTGTTGAAATTGTGTGAAGTTTGTTATAGGTGGGGCTTGAATTCTTTGTCGAATTTCATTGAATGTAAAGGATCTATTCGTTTGAGGAAATTTTTGTTGAAAGTTAAGATTTGGTCTTGGATTACGATTATTTTGGAAATTTGGCTTTGTTTGCCTAGATTGTGAAGAATTATTTTCATTTAAATAAATTTGAAAATCGTTAGTTAAAATACTTAGTGCGGAATTTAAATCTTTAGGGTTTTTAGTTCGCATGAAGGTGCCAAGTGGTTCTTTTAGACCACGTAATAGTACTCGTAGGGCTAAATTTCTAAAATAGTTTGATAAAATTAATAATTCTTGATCATTAGAACGTGTAGTAATTAAAGATATTTGTAAATTCAAAAGATGTTGGACTTTATTAAAGAATTCAAAGGGAGTTTCATTATTTTGCTTTAATTCTGACATTTCTATACTAAGAGTATAAATATCTCTTTTATCAGCGTATGTATTTAGCAAGGCATCTTTAAGATCTTGCCAGGTCCTAACTACACATGCTGAAATGTTAATAGCAGCTTCACCTTTTACTTTTGCTAATATGCTAGACATAAGGTATTCATTCTGAAAATCATCTGAATCAACTGTATTATAAAATTTATTAATCAATTTTTCACAGATTTCCACGAATCTAGGAAGTAATGTATTTTCTCCGTGGAAATCTGGAATCATGTCAAGATATTCCTTTTTTAATTGTGGGATTGCCATTTTTCTTTTATTTTTTGAGTAAAAATTTAAATTAAAAGTACGATTATTTATTAAGGAGGAATAAGAACAAAAATTATCTTTAATAGGGAGTTTTGAGTCAGAATCTGAGTCTGATGAATCAGAATTTATTAGAATTTTAGGCTCTCTATACGACATAAGCACTTACCAGAGAAGAATTGTCCACTCCATGTAAGCTGGTTCACTCAGAAGGGTTGACTAGGCAGGTATCTTCGATATTCACTCGAAAAGTCCACTTAACACGATTCCTGTTATAAAGGGCTACTCAATCCACCCTCAGGAATATAACACTTCCGAATTAAGGTCAATAAATCGTTGAAACGAACCGAATTTATATTCGCTAAACCCGTTTGACCTAGCTACTGACTGCGCCACTCAAATTTGGGAATGCCAAAAGTCCTTTTTTAAAAAAGAATTTATTAGAGCTAAAACGACTAATTACAATAAAATCAGATTCTAAACTGAATAAAATATTAATTAAAATAAAACATATTACAGTTGCAATTATACAATTCACAATATTACGAAACATAGCGTCAGCACTCCTAAGTTCAATGTCTTTGACAATGTCAGCGCTCCTGAGCCCATGGCCTGAATAAACCCATAGGCGTCGCTCTATAACTTATATATATATATATATATATATATATATATATATATATATATATATATATATATATCCTACTATCATTTTCGCATCGATACATTATGCTTTTACCATCAATTTAGCATCGTCTTGCAAAGTAGCATCTGTATATCGACGCTACTTTACAAGACCTTAATAACTGTTTTTCCGTACTTGTTACAAGAATTTTAACCATCTCATTGATTAGAGTCTTGATACCGTGTTGGTATTTTAAAATATCCGCTTTCTCTTTTTATCCCTTACTGAGTTATATAAGTTTATTCCAGAAAATGTTTGAGTCTAAAATGATGGTACAGTGAAAATATTATATATATTTAGTTCAGGGTTTTACCGTTTACTCGCTGCCATTATATACATGAAAATGTATATCCCACTTTCATTATCAATCATTTTAGCATCAGAAATTTGGCATCGTTGTTGAATATAATATTACCCACGACGAAATAGTAAATTTAAGAATATATATATATTTTTTTCATCTACAAATCATTCTGGCATCATGTTTGGTTAAAAGTAACGGGTTATGATATATTGCAACTACCTATTGTATCTTTGCTCCAATTCGTCCAGTCGCGACGTACAGCACCTCAAATGATAGGATTTAACCAATAAAATACAATAAGACAGAAAAATCAAATATAGCAGCATGTCAAAAAGGCCTTAATTATATATCTTCGTTTCTATAAGTCCAATCGTGACGTACAGTATCTCAAATGACAGGATTTAACCAATTAAAAACAATGAAATAAAAAAATTAAATACAGCAACATGTCCAAAGGGCCGTAGTCACGTATCTTCGGTCCTATTAGTCCAATCGTGACGTATATTACCTCTAATGATAGGATTTAACATAAATAATACAATGGGATAGAAAAATCAAATGCAGAACAATGTCAAAAGGGCCTTAGTTGTGTATCTTTAGTTCTATTGGTCCAATCATGACGTGCAGTACCTCAAATGAAAGGAATTGACAAATAAAATACAATGAGGTATAAAAATTTAATGGAGTAGCATGTCAAAATGGCCTTAGTTATGTATCTTCGGTCCTATTAGTCCAATCGTGACGTACGATACCTCAAATGATAGCACTTAACCAATAGAATACAATGACATAGAAATTAAATACAGCATCACGTCAAAAGGGCCTTAGTTACGTATCTTTGTTTTTAGTGGCCCAATCGTGACGTACAGTACCTCAAATGATAGGATTTAACCAATCGAATACAATAAGATAGAAAAATAAAATACATCAGCTTGTCAAAAGGGCCTTAGTTATGTATCTGCGGTCCTATTAGTCCAATCATGACGTTTCGTACCTTAAATGATAGAATTTAACTAATATAATACAATGAGATATAAAAATTAAATAGAGTAGCTTGGCAAAAGGGCCTTAGTTATGTATCTTCGATCCTATTAGTCCAATCGTGACGTAAAGTACCTCAAATGGTACCATTTAACTAATAGAAGACTACGACGTACAAATCAAATACATCAACACTAAAAGGACTATAGGTATATATCTTTGCTCCTATATATGTTATGTCAAAAGAGGCTTAGTTGCGTAAACGAATTAACGCACAGAAGTGTGTGGCATATTACGTGACAGGATTATTAGCGAATACCATACGATTACGTCATACATCTCTTTGCATACGTCCACTTTTAGTTAACTACTTAGTATGTATTCAGTACTTTGCTTTACGGTTGTTGAGGCATTAACTCTTAAACAGAAGAATGTTAAAAATCTTGAAAGCTTTGAGATGTGGTGCTACCGCCGTATACTAAAAATAAGTTGGGTGGATAAAATTACAAATGAAGAGGTAATACGCAGAATAAATAACGATCCAGAAGTTATACTGAATAGAAAAAAGAGAAAACTTGAATAGTTTGGCCACCTGATGAGAGGACAAAAGTACACATTCCTACAAAATATAATGCATGGAAAAATCCAAGGACGCAGAAATCCAGGCCGTAGAAGAATGTCCTGGATGAGAAATTTAAGAGAGTGGTTTGGCTGTACCACTAAAGAATTATTCAAAACAGCAGTAAATAAAATTAGAATCGCCCTAATGATATCCAATCTCCGATAGCAGAGGCACGCAAAGAAGAAGATATGATAAACTCGAAAAATCTCCAACGTTCACTGTTAGACATATGCCTCCCGTTCAGTACACACATTTACTGCTCCTTGACGCTGTGACGAGAATGAGATAGGATTTAACAAATAGAATGACAGAAAACTAAAAAAGACAATGTGTCAAACGTGGAATGCGTCGCAGAACGTGAAATATTAGCGTAAAATTATATGATGCCATAGACGGTTCTTTAATACCCAGCAAACTCGCTTTGTAAAGTTACATAGCAGGGATCTGTGCGAGAAAAAGTCGATCATTCGGTTTATAACCCAAAGGGGACCATAAAATATTCAACGTTAAAATTTGACATAATGTAACGGTATGACAAATCTTTTTTCTCCCGCATGTGCTTGCCTGTGTACCTATACAAGGGGAGTCGTGCATAACCTTTAAGTTGATCGTAATACATAACTGCAACAACAAGTATGTTGACGACTTGGGTTAGTATATACAGTGCATTCCGTACGTTTTTTAAACATGGTTAGGAAATTGTTGACTGGAGGCTATTAAAGAAGTTCTTAAAATAATTGCGGGGCACCACCTTTTCTGTAAATGGAGTGAATATTGTTATCGATTTAATTTTTTTCTTCAGTTGAATAATTCCTGCTGGTATTTGGTCTAAGCTTACTTCTTTTTCTCATTCAAACTGTTTCATAGCTAATTTTACTTCCTCTTTATAGTGCCCTGTTTACCTGTTTTGGTAATTTCGGACTATTTCATCTCTTATAACATAAAACAGTTGTTTCAGATATCTTTATCGCGTTTCCTTTTTTTTATGGATGAATATGCTGCCGTTTTCATCTCCTACTATTTCATATGGAGCTACACGATTAACAATTCCAAATCAAGAAAAGACAAATAACACTCCGAATTATATTATACAACTAATAGTCGAAAAATAAAGAGCAAGAGGTAGATAATCAGACAATTAAGATGAGCGCTACATGATGTACGCAATGCCACATTTGAACACTACATTAGCACATTGTCTAAAGAAGATCATTCACTATGGATAGCAACAAAACACTTAAAGAGACCTGATCAATACAACCCACCAATTAAGAAAGATGACGTTAGTTGAGGGAGATCAGACCAGGAAAAAAAGTCAACATTTTCAGAATACCAGATAATAATAATCAAGCAATAGAACACTGAAAACTTTTGTTTTTAACTGTACGCCCGTGAACGACCTATTATTTTTTAAATAACACTTAATATTGCACTTTTTTATTGTATTTTTTTCATCTTTCAAGATAATTCTTATAGGAATATATTTATTTATAACATACGGTCTTATGGGAACAAGAGTTGCAGTAAAAGATTTTTCTAAATATAGAATGTAAACCATATTTCCAATATATTTGTGAAAAAGAACCAGTTTATAATATTCCGGACGACGTAATAAAACCTTATTTTAGACTATTGGTCGATGAATTGAAATCATTGTTCAAGAAACGAATTATTCATGTGCAGATGTTTTACTATAAAAACATGTAAAACCAAAATCTCGATTAAAAAAATTGCAACCAGTTACTCACAATGAAACTTAACCCCATTATTGATTTTACAAGTAATAAAATGGGTCGACAAAAGACCAGTTTTAAGCCTTACAACATTTAAACATAAAAGTTATATCTTGGTTTAATCAGATGAAAAGAAAAATTATACACAAGTACTAAAACCACAAACTATTCTCGATTATAACTTGGTGAAAAAGAGTGTTGATTTTAGTGATTAAGTGGCTTCTTACCAAAGCCCAATACGCAAAATTCTGAAGTGGTACCGGAAAGTGGCAGTGGAATTAATATTTAATACCGCATTTAATACCGCAGTAGTAAATGCTTAGTTGCTAAATAATAGAAAACGTAAAAAAGCGACAACCTATCCTTGAGTTCAGACTGGAGTTCGCGAAGGCATTTGCAAATAAAGAAATGTTGTAACCCTCACGAACAGTTACACCCAAAAATACCATCTCAGGCAAAGCGATGTAGATAATACAAAGAGAAGAAAGTGTACAAGATGTGACAAAATTTTAAGAAGAAGCATGACTAGTAGAAAGGACGATAGAAAAGTTAAATAGTTAAAACATACTCTGAAGAATGTGATGACAAAACTGAAATATGTCTAGTGTGCTTCAATGGAGCACATTAAAAAACAATTTTACTTATACAGGAACTATTATTGAGTAAAAACGTATTATACCTCAATTGGCCTTATAGTATTGGAAGTCGTAAGTTGATAGTTTTAGTAGAACATTTTAATTGTTAATTACCTCCGTAAAAGTGAGTTATAGTATTTATAAAAAGATGGAAGTAAATAATATGCCTTCGACATCTAAAAAAGCTAAATGTGAATATAAACGTAGATTGACCACTGCTGAATTACAATCATTGTTAGAAGCATCTGGCGAGGACGATGTAGATTAAATGAATGGTGGAAGTGACTCCGATTGACTCTGACGAAATATTTGCACAAAGTCGTTCAGAAAAATCGAGGATTGCGTTTTGGAAAGAAACAACACAAACAGAATTTAAGACTTTTCTCGGACTTATGTTCCATATGGGGACAATTAAGATGAACCATCTGAATGACTACTAAAAAAGTATGGGTAACTTCTATAATAGTGTTGACTTGACTAGATAATTGCTCATAGCCCATATTAAGAAATAAGCGAATAGATAATCCTCACTTGTCAAAGAAACTGAAAAAACGTGAAGTGGTCTAAAAACTAAAAAGTCCCCTATTCAAACTGGTTTTTAATAAAAAAATTAATAATATGTTAAAGTTTTTTTAATATACCCTAAAACTAAAAGCGAAAAGAATCGATTGCAAGTTACAAAATACTTGTAGAGTCATACTGTTTGGACAAGTACAGTTGTTTAAATAATCGCTTTCTGTCATAAACAAATTGAATAAATTGTAAAATATTTTTTGATCTGCTTGATATTTAGCACACTTTAATAACTCATCAATTGCCATAATTGCCTGTCGTTAGGCCAAAAACAAAGTTATTAACATTATTTATAAATTACTACAAACATAATATCATAGAGTTTACGGTTTTTTGGAATTATATCAATTATTTATGTATTTAAATTTGGTATTTCTCTACATAAAAAACTTTTTATGGTCTACAACTATTATTTGAATTATTTTTCTTTAGAATGTATACAAAACGTTTTATAAGCAAAAAATTATTTTTTTTGCCTTTTAAGATTGTTTAAAAAAACAAAGCAAAATCAACTGTACGTCTTTACGAATTTTTCGTCAGCTACCCCTCATACTATTTAGAATTTAAATTTTTATAAAATTTTATTTATTTTAAAAATATTATTTTTTTATGTGATTAAGCCACAATTATTGGTCGTTATTGAGATGAAAATTACATTTTTAATTAACTAATATTTAACGTTTTGATTTCCACTATTATTTTACAATAGCTTTGTTTATTGTACTAATTATGTAAACATGTGTATACACATTTTGTACAGAAAAACGTTGTTTGAGAACGATTTCCGGAATAGAAATCAAAATTTCAAACATTATCACAATCACAACCAATAATAAAGGCCTTAATCCCATAAAACCATAATATTTATCTCAAACTATTCATCGATAGCTTCGACTAAACAGGTTGTAAATTAAAATTTATGTAAAATATTCCCCTACACGATTCTCTGGGCAAAAATATCTAGGTTAAATAAATATAACATCTAAACGAAGAAAAAAACCTGTTGAGACTGCAACTTGTGAGCAGGTAGTTTCAATGTCGTTCTTTGAACTTGAACCCAAAGCGATCGATATTTAGGTATCTAAAATATTATTTTAAGGATTAATACCGGCAACATCTACTGGCTCTAAAATGATGCCAAATACAGTGATTTTACCGCTCGATGTTAAAACGTAGGTTTGATGTAAAAATTAAATATATAAAAAAAATCGGAATATTAAAAAACCGACAACAGTGCCAAGCCTACAAAGGTGCCCTAAACGAACATACACAATTTATAAATAGAAAATGATAGCAATTCTTGGTGATGTTAAATTACTGCAACGTGAAAAGAGTTCTAAAGGATAGCGGGATGTATATATATATATATATATATATATATATATATATATATATATATATATATATATATATATATATATATATATATATATAATATATTATAATATTAAATATATATATACAAAAGGAACATTTTTATTCTCGAGTGAGGAAGAGAGAGAAAATATATCTTATGTCTCTCTCTTGCTCATTATCTTACATATATAATGGTTTCACAGATTCACTTCCGTGCAAATTTCCAACGCCGACCGCGCGTATAGAAGTATAACTTCAAAAATTAAAATAAAAGAATTTCGGTAAATTGGTATTTTGTTCGCAAAATAACTGCTTGTTCCAACAAATATTTTGTTAGGGCTCGTATATAAAAATAGTACTTTTAGTAAGTAGGTAATGTGTAATCAATACAAATCATCTAGTAGTAAAATAAGTTAAACTCTGGCAGAGAATTATATGGACTCTTTCTGAATTCGTATTTCTCGGTTCGGAGCATAACTTATATAAAATACAACCATAAAGTTAAATAATAGACATTTCAAGTAAAGTTTTCAAGTAGAACTAATTCACTGGCATACATGAATATTTATAACTATTCCTCCTTAAAAATCTGACAACTTTAAATTCATTACTTTAATTTCTTATTTAATAGCTTTGTTGGCTAAGCGGAGAACATAAATTTTGAAAATTACTTAATTTAATTTATAAAGTACATAATATAAATTTCGGTTTAAATTGTAGTGTGTTTTTAAATGAAATTGTATAATATTAATATTTTTTAAGCGGTAAGCTTGACAATAAATTTATTAGTAGATACAATATACAAAATATACGCCTTAGAGGACGGAAGGGGCTAAAGAAGCTGGTCCTTACAATTGCAAATCTCAACGTCGGAAGCATGACAGGTAACGGAAGAGCGCTCGCCGATTTTACGCAGAGAAGAAGGATTGGTGTACTTTGTCTGCAGGAATCTAGTTCGAAAGGTAATAAGTCGATAGATCTTGGAGATGAATGCAAGTTATTATATAGCAGTTTGAACAGCCAGAGCAGAAATGGAGTAGGTATTATGTTGAACAATGAGAGGAAGGAACATCTTGTTGTAAGTGTCACCATAAGATGTGATAGAATAATGAGTGTCTAATTGAATACAGGCAATACCAACATGAACATCATGTGTACTTACGCCCCACAGGTAGGGTACTAAGAACAGGAAAAAGAATTTTGGTGTGCCTCGATTATGTGATGCCCGATATTCCTGTAGACGAAAAGTGTTTTATTGGAGGTGATTTGAATGGACATACTGGTAGAGAACAAGTGTGAATACAAAGAGTTCACGGAGGTTTCGGTATGGGAATAAGAAATGATGCAGTAAATAGTGGTATTGACCTTGCAGTGGCATGTGATATGGCTGTCATTAACACGTTTTTCATGAAGACTGAAGACCAGTATGTTACCTATAGTAACGGAAGAAGGGAAAGACAACATACATTTTGTGCTGTGTAAAATAAGTCAGCTAAAAGAGTTTACCAACTGTAAAGTGATGAATGGTAATTGTGTAGATAGTTAATAATGACCGGTGATAATAGATAAGGAGGTAAGGTGTCAAGCGGAAAGAAAAGCAAGTAGGACACCAAAAAGTAAAGCGGTGGAAGTTAAAGAATAAGGATTTGGCAAGACTTTTTAAAAGTAGAGTGTTGGAAGAGCTTGAGGAAAAAATATGGTAATTAGTTGAAAGCCAACAGTAAAGTTGTGGTACGAGTGAGAGAGAAAGTTCTACGAAAAATATCCGCTAAACGGTCTTCTAGAGACAAAGAAACTTTGTGATGGAACGATGAAGTGCAACAGACGGATAGAGAGAAGAAAGAGGTACGACAGGTCTAAAAGAGAGAAAGATAAGAATATATACAAGGTAGCAGAAAAATTGTCTGCACAGCTATATTAGGAGTTGGAAACATCCGATGGGATGAAAAGGTTATACCGCATTGCTAAAACAAGGGTTAAATCATCAAAGAACTTGACCCACGTGCGGAAGATTAAGAGTGCCGATGGAAGAGTGATAAGAACCGATATTGAAATAAAGCAAAGGTGGTATTAGTACTTTAGAGAAAATTGCTAAATAAAGAACACTAGAGGAAAGACAGAGGATGCGGGATCTCAAATGAGAATGTAATACCACGAATAGCGAGGGATAAGGTTGTCGAGTCGTTAAATGGGATGAAGAATAAATGGAAAAAATGAATAAATATATTTGTGGAGGTTTGGAACGCTCTAAGAGAGAAAGGGATTAACATTTTGTGGCAAATAATGGATAGGATATATGAGGAAGAAACAATGCGAAATGCATGGAGAGAGAGAGAGAGAGAGAGAGAGAGAGAGAGAGAGAGAGAGAGAGAGAGAGATAGATAGAGAGAGAGTGTGATGGTATCATTGTATATAGATAAAGGGGACATTTAGGACTTTAAGAACTATAGAGTGATAAAGTAAATATAAGTGATAAAAATTTGGGAGAGATTAGTAAGGCGAAGGTTAAGGAGAGAGACAACGATAGGAGAAGAATCGTGCCCACCAATTGGTCTGTACTTCTGTACAATAAACCCATACATAGGTATAAACCCTTACATTGTTATGTTATATAGAATATCTTAAATCATATATGTTGTCAAAAGTGGGTCATGACACGAGCAGTTAAGTTTGGATTACATACACTTAATTTTTATACACATCCTTGCCTCATATCACGTAGATTCGAAGTCCGATAGGATAACCCTGAGAGAATATATAAAACGTGAAAAAGATTTATTATTGTATATTTACTGTTCGAGATGTGTACATAAGGTAACAAACTTCTTGTAGACCTGTAACAATTTACGTGTATAAATCTAAATAAAATGTAGTGGAAAGTTACTAATTTGTTTGAGTTCGAGAGTTGGCCCTTTTCATCCCTTAAGGACCAACTTGACACTTCATCTGGATAGGTGTTCTATGGTCTACACCTCCAGATTTATTAGAAACCGACAGGAAAACACCACTTCTTTTTTTATTAAGTAGTTGAACGTTTTTGTGGGTTTTGATAATTTTTTGTATATCTTTTTTGTTCTTTTGTCCCTTGTTCTCCTATTATGTGTTTAAATCTGTTTTTTCTTACTGTGGCGTTAAAGTCATTCGTTACTATACTTACGTCTCTGTTTTTTGACTACGTATTTTTCGTTAGTAAACTTGTATAAGGTACTCAATGGGATGACATCTTAGCTGCAAAACAGCATATATTGCGAAATATGTGGCGAAATTATTGACATATTTGTTTATCGATTCGTCTGCCATAATAGCAACACCAGGACAATGATTTAAAGTTTATTTAGGCTATTAATAGTGAAGGGTAGGACTTTTGTGTTGAGTGTTTCAAACAGTGAATTTGTTAAATTATTCCCAAGCTAAGTGAACTCACAAGTGATTTGTGAGTGAACTGACTATAACTATATTTTACTTTGACAGTGTCGTCATAAGTCTCATATTTATCTTTATCTGTATCTGTAGAGTAGGGAGGACGAGTTAAGTTTTACAGCACTTAGGCCACGATTGACCCATTGTGCATCCTCCCAGGGAGCTGTCACCCTTAGCTCATTGTCCATTCTGCCATTTCTAGGAAGGTGGACAAGTCACCAGGAGACATCTCTCTTATGTGGGCAGGTGTGGGCCAGGACTCGCCGAACGCGTACTATCGTATTAACGATAACTCCGGGTATTCACATAGAACATGCTCTACAATTTCGTCTTCTCGTTCACACTTCCTACATAGAGGTGTGTCTGCTAGCCCCAGTGTGTGGAGGTGTTTGCTTAGTTGACAATGACCAGTTAAAAAGCCAACTGCCAAACGTAGATTTTTCCTGGTCATTCCCAAGTACTTCTTTGATGTTGACTCTTCAAGGTTACTTAGTGTTACCCTGGCAAGTTTACATCCTTTCCCTTCTTCCCATCTTTTTACGGTTTGCATATGGGAGTGACATTTGACAATTTCCGCGATTGTTGTAGTTGACCAACCAAAAAGATCCCCAGGTCCTAAGAGTCTTAGGCCTGCCGCCTTCCTAGATAATTATTCAGCAATGCGGTCTCATATTTATATTTTAGTAAAACTTGGTAGTGACTCACCTTTTAAATCCTTTAATTTTAACGCAAATCTCAGCATTGCGTGATTACGATTTTTTTCGATGGATCATGACGTAAGATGCAACTGTTCAAAATAAATATTCTGAGGAGTAACAATCTTAACTTTCCATTTATAAAAATGAATTTGGACTGATAACATTTACTAACGGTCGGTCGTAGAGAAACGACTATTATATTCTGTATCATAAAGAGTATTCAGTAACGCTTTCTTTGATGTATAAAATATTTATTTCAGCCATTCTCTCTTTTTGATATAAAATGCATTTAATTTCGGTTAATCCTAATCCTTATCTCACTTTCTAATGAAAACACTCCTTTAACACCCGCTACCGTCCCATTTTATTTTATTGCAAAGCTCGAAAAGCTGTAGTTCTGCTCTGTGTATAGCGTTACTTCTATTTAGATTTAGTTTAAAATAGAAAGACTAATTAAACTTGTATGAAAACAGTAAGCTTTCTCTAAACGTTTGAATAATTTAATTTTCACATTTGCCATTTGAATGTAAATTATTTAAAGCTATCTTGAATTCAAACGTAGCACGATTTATTATTTTGTGTAAATATTTCTCATGTTATATATTATAGGGTAATACATAAAAAGTTTCTTTTATTGTACTTGAGATTATATACATATATATATATATATATATATATATATATATATATATATATATATATATATATATATATATATATATATATATATATATATATATAGTGACACTGGGCACTCGACACTGGGGAGTAGGCAGATTGAGACCTCAGTGCCGAGAGACAGTTCTTGCAATATAGAACACGATACTGGTACGTCTCGAGTGAGGGGAGTAGGCAGATTGAGACCCCGAACTCGAACCGAACCGTATCCCTCTTGATAATGGCTCCAAAATGGGTGCCGAAACGTCGAGTTTTAGAGAACTCAGTAATTTTCATATATATATATATATATATATATATATATATATATATATATATATATATATATATATATATATATATTATATGTATATATAAATGTTTTGGATGGGTTGGAGTCAATAAAAGGGCTATTCAATTGTATTTACAATTATTATCAAGAGCTGCTAAAAAAAAACAAAATATCTTACAAAGTTGAACTAGAAAGAAAAAAAATTTTTTGTTAACTCACCAAATAAAATTAGTTTGGTTAATAAAATTGCTGCTAACATATTTCAAAAAGAATTACTATAAAAATGTGAAATTTCTCTGAAATTTTAATATAATTTTGAAATAATTTTTCTTAACATAAAAACAATTGAATTTATAAATATAATTTATAAATATTTATAAATTTTTAAAAATTTTTGAAAAATTTTTTTTTTAAAAATTATATTAAAATTTCAGAGAAATATTTATTAGATAAGGACATTTTTATAGTAATTATTAATAATAAAATTATTTTAGAATGTTTCTATTTTCTAAAAGATTTGACGTCACTTTTGTACCTTTTCCGACTTATCCATTATTTTAGACCTTTTATTAAATATTGTTTCGCGCACAAGTGTCCTTCGTTTTTCTTTTTTAATTTCCTCTCAAAGCCTTTCACGAAAACAGATCCCAGTGCAGACCTCATTTTGAGGAAATTACTTTTTTCTTTGAAAGTGCACTCATAATGTAAGGAGAAATGAACCCTATTTTTACAGACCATGCAATTTTAAAACGTTTTCACGCAACAGATGAACCGAACAAAATTCTACACTGCAATAACTTAAAATATAGTGAGTATAACATTTTTTGACAGAAATAATTTACTATTTTGCTTTTACGTCTTAGTTGTTGACTTTTTTGGTTTATGTTTTTTTGATTTTCTTTGTATCGAAGTAACAAATAAAAGATCAAAATCGAATCTAAACCATTTTTATTAGTACATTATCTTTTTCATTTTCAACCTTTATTCATCGAAGTGGATACTATTTTAATGGAAATACGCCATAATTTAACGTTAAAATAAGTTTATTGGTGTTCTAATTTTCACTTCCGAAATCGTTCTCAAAATACAAATAAATTAAACAAATTTTGTTTTTTGTTACTTGGTGAAAAATTCTTCTAATAATTTAATTTTATCTGACCTATTCATATTGACAATTCAGACATATGTTATACATTTTAAAGTAGACAACTTTTAAATAATATTGCCATTATTGTTGAGTTTTGTTCCTGGGACGACTTTATTTTAAGATTGGATTACATGAAACTAACTTTAAATTGAGAATATCCGTAAAAAAAATCAAAGTATGTAATTCGTCTTTAAAAAGACAAATCACATCCCATGATGACAATAAAATTCTCATGTTAGTGATTCCATAGTAAATCATACTATGGAATCCATATTGATGATGGATGCCGAATGGGAGTTATCTATGAGAATGGACTTCAGCAGATTGAGAGAACGAAGCTTTAAAAGAAGAATCTCTCAATTTACTAAAGTCCCTTCGCATAGATTACTCCTATCCGGCATACATCAATTAATAAATTTCTATAATCCAAAATCTATGGGCAGTCTATTACTGAAACACTCAACGGGCTAACATTAGCGTCCATTTCTAACAAACCACAAAATATGCTTCGCTCCCGTACTTCCCACAAATCACAAACAAGCTTAACAAACTTTTCAAAAACATACCTGTTAAAATAGCCTTAAAAAACATCAGAACCTTAGGAAAGTTATTTTCGAAGACAAAAACTCCATTGGCCCCTCTAGAACAAACTAATGTCGTCTATCAGATACCCTGTGCAGAGTGCAACTCCTGCTACATTGGCCAGACCAGCCGCTCTCTTCAAGGTCGAATAACGTCCCACAAAAGCGACATTAGGATTTTTAAACCATCTCCTGCTTTTGCACAACATGCCATTTCAACTAAACGTAGTATCGATTTCACGAATACCAAAATACTGTGTAAACAACAAAATTATCACAAGTGATCCATCCTTGAAATGTGCCAAATTCTAAAACATTCAGAGTCCTTAAATAAAAGAACCTACATCGACAACTTGAGCCAGATATATCACTCTCTTATCATACAAAATAAATAAAAAAGCTCCTTACAAGACATTAACTTCATTCCTATGAATCCTTTTTTAAAAAAGGTCGGTCTCTTTTCGTTTACCAATTCCCTCGATAATTGCACCTCCCTGCATTCCAAATAAACACATGTACGAAAACAAGCCACATGTGAAATTATGACATCCTACAACGAATAATAACAATCGAAAAGATTAGTGTGGTTTGACCCTTGAAACCTGAAAGAGCTTAAACCAACATTCAAATGAAGGCATCGGTCAAAATTAATTGAACAATAGTGCTCTTTTACAGTTTTTCTTGTGTTTTTTGTTTCTTTTTTCTCGTTTAGTTAATAAGTTTTAATGTTAAGTTATCGTAAAGTTTTTATAACATCTAAAAAACCTACAAATTGTTTTTGTAAGTATGAACCCTGTTCGTTGTTAAAAAATAAAAACCCTGTTAAAAATAAAAGCGAAACGTATTCAAATAAATTAATGAAGTAGTTGACCACTTTGTTTGCCAATTATTGACCGATCAAACCTCTGCTATTCAACTATTGAATATATTTTAAATTATATATATATATATATATATATATATATATATATATATATATATATATATATATATATATTTCCGACACTTTTGCCGGACTATTATTTACAGACACTTCGGATTTGGCACTTTGTTTCCGGCGATTTGTACACTATCACATAATTTACTCAGTGCATATTAACATCATCCTCATCTCCTCTATCATCGCTATTACTTTCAATACTGTCACTGTCAACCGTCAGATTTATTACCACAGGGTCAATATCGTCCATTAACCCGTCAATAACCCAAAATTTTAGCTTTTGCCTAATAGCAAGTTTATAATAGTTTTTTCAGTTTTACACTTAGTTTTTCTTATTAATTGACTGTCTTTAACTCTGTCTTGTGTGAGGCAATATGTCTTTTCACTTGACTCCATACCCTTTTCAATTGGATGTAACTCACAATAGTATGGAGGTATTCTCAGAATGGCAACATTTTTCTCTTTACACATCTCGTCGATTTTATATTTTATGTATTTATCTTTGTATGTGTTTACGACTTCCATGAACTCTGATTTTAAATAATCTTCTTCAAAAAAGATATCTTTCTCCAGCAACCATGTCTTAATTTGATCTTTGTGTCGGAATCACTTCTTCTCTCCTCGAATGGTACGAAGCGTTGTCCATCACGCAACAGTTTTCTCTGGAAGATTAGGAAGCAGCTTATCCTTAAACCATTGTTCAAATATAGGACCATCCATCTCATCATGATAGTCCGCTGAGTTTTTTTGGCTAAAAACCAAAAAGCAGCATCTTCTACAAAGCCTAATTCGCTACTCGCATGCACTATAACAAATCGGGGGCCTCGTTGTGTCTGCTGTTTTAGGCCTGTTGACAACCCCTTAACAAACGCATCCCTTCTTGAAGTCACTGAGAGGTCCTTCCATTCTTTGGAAACACTATGTCCAACATTCACCCAAGTTTGTAAATACTATTTATTTAATTAAAATCATTTTTCATCTCTTGTTTCGAATGGGCACTTTTGGTCAATTACGTTAAAAAAGATTAATTTTAATTCATGTTTGTGAAAACGAAGATACAAATAATACAACCCTGAATCGTGCTTGTGTTCGTCGTAGCATCGCCGCACTTCTATCGTTCATAAGAAATACATGGCCTTATCTCCGCAATGTTATTTTCTTAACGTGGAATGCTCTATAGAATAATTAGAAACTAGAACACACGTATTGTAAACACTTATGTGTCTTGATTCATAATAATTTTGCTACAAATTTAGCCTTGAACACTCAGTATTTTTACAATAACATAACTAACATCAACAATAACTGTTGGCCTAATAATCGATATTATGTTATAAATAGAGTAAAAAGACGGTCAATTAAATTCAGAATAATATTAGTTCGTTAGTCAATCATAATAGTTAATTTATTCTAGATGTAATTACAATTACTCGTAAACTGTAATTATTACATTAAATAATGTCATCGATACGCTATTCTGTGTGTATATAAGCAACCAATTAATAAGATATATCACAAGTTTAATATATAGTCAACTTGACAAGTTGCTATCATCAAGTCCTCGTAGACACTTCGTCTGAGGACCAGCAACTTAGTGTGGAGTCATACGTTGCCATGTTATCATATCCACTGGTAACTTTAACATCCTAATATATAAGACTAAATAATGTAAACCAAATTGTAACATATAACTTTTACCGGGTTTTTACCCAGATATTTAGTGGCTCAAAACATGTACACCTAGACACTGATGATGGAATATGGATTACGAAAACGTTTTGTCTTCATGACATAGCCCGTTTGGGTTTATTAATTTTATATACCTTTTATTAAGGATTTTAACAAAAAATTTTTCTACTGATCTCTTAGACAAGAAAAGGGAGAGGACAGGTAACGTTCATTTAATAAACCTTCGAAAAGTGAAGCCAGTTTCGATGTCACCGCCATATTTTGTGACTGTACGTTGCCCATACTGTCACTTCGGGGGAACAATTAAGGGTCTAACCACCTTCTGTTGTCTCCGGGTGCTCTGTAGAGGGCTTCGAATATACTGTCGAGAGCTCCTCTACTTAAGTCCATTTTCGGGTTATGGACTTGGAAAATAGTTATCTTCGGTGTCTTGCCTTGAAAAAGGCAAGATATTTCTTACATGACAATTTCTTTGTCGAAATAAAACACCAAGTTAAGTTGAAACAATTCTCAGCCACAGAGTATGGAAAATAAATGCAGGAAGCAGAGCCCCGAGAGCACTAAGCTCTTGGAGAGCCCGTGAGGGACTGACCTGAAAATCGCCAATATTTATATGCGCTGTTCGAGCGATAAATAGGGATTTCCAGGTCAAGAGCCAATGGGAAAATTCGAGGCGGGGCGATGCGCATCGAAATGCGTACTAGTCCACAGACTATCGCATTCGATGACATCCCCCCTCTTCTGGAGACTCTGCGGCTGGGAAAAATATTTATTGAATAAAAAACGGAACGGAATATTGAATCTACGGAATGGAGTCATGGACGTTGAAAAAGATTGATACCAAAAAATTAGAGGCATTTGAACTGTGGATGTATCGCAGAATCCTGAGAATATCATGGACTGAGAGAGTCACAAATGTCGAGGTCTTGAGAAGAATGAATAAAGAAAAGGAAGTCATATTTACGATCAAAAAACGAAAACTGCAATACTTGGGACACATTACAAGAGGCGAAAGATATGAACTGCTTCGAATAATTATGCAAGGAAAAATAGCAGGAAAAAGGTCCATAGGAAGAAGACGAAACTCCTGGCTAAAGAATCTACGGGAATGGTATAGCTGTAGCAGCAACAAATTGTTTCGGTCAGCAGTTTCGAAAATACGTATAGCCCTGATGATCGCCAACCTTCGGACCGAAGATGGCACTTGAAGAAGAAGAAGAAAAAATACAATAAAAATACATGTGAAAATACACAAGAAAATATGCATAAAAATACAAGTAAAAATGTTCAAAATAATTTACACAACACTGCACTACTTACAGGGGGAGGTCGGTGGTGATGACGGCATCTTAAGCTCCTACAGGTCCATCCTCGGTCGATGTGCCAACTCCTCCAACGGGCTCGTCTTCTTCTCGGTCGTCCGGATCCCATCTGCCATATCCAACGGGGTTTCGTAGAGTACCAGTGTGCCGAAGCCTACGTGGTCGTCCAACCACTTTCGGTAGGGGGCGATGACTGGGTCTACTCCGGGACTTCCATCGGCATCTGGGGCTTCTAACTTCGAATAAGCCTGGCTCGTCAAAGGTGTCTGCACGTCGAAGGCGTCAGGTCTGCAGAAGGCCTCGATGTCGGAGTGTTAGAGTATTGCTTTCTAACACCACGTGGTTCTCCCCATTCTTCTCTTGACTTCAACCTATGTTGAAGTCAATGGTGTGTTGCCTTCTGTGAATTCGAGCTGGGTCGTGGGTTCGGATTTTAACCACGTTGTCGGGCGCCATGTCACCTCGGGGGAACAATTAAGGGTCTAACCACCTTCTGATATCCCCGGGTGCTCTGTAGAGGGCTTCGAATATACTGTCGAGAGCTCCTCTACCTAAGTCCATTTTCGGGTTATGGACTTGGAAAATAGTTATCTTCGGTGTCTTGCCTTGAAAAAGGCAAGATATTTCTTACATGACAATTTCTTCGTCGAAATAAAACACCAAGTTAAGTTGAAACAATTCTCAGCCACAGGAATCGCCTGAAAATCGCTAATATTTATATGCGCTGTTCGAGCGATAAATAGGGATTTCCAGGTCAAGAGCCAATGGGAAAATTCGAGGCGGGGCGATGCGCATCGAAATGCGTACTAGTCCACAGAATATCGCATTCGATGACAATACTACCTCTCGCAGGGTTACCAGATCTACTGATTTTTTACTATTAGATCTATTGATTTCAACTTCAATTTACTGATTTACTGAAACAATATAATCGATCTACTAAAAAATATGTAATGATAAAATCATGTTCAAAAAATGATTATTATGTCAGTGTTCAATTATAAATAAACCCTTCACTGTATGATTTTTTATTTTTCGTTACAAAAAAGTTTGCAGACTGGATTTTCGTTATTTTTACGGGAAAATAATAAAAAAAATTCTGAACTATTTTTTTTATTTTGGAAAAATATGAGTGTTGTTTATGAACAACATTATGCAAATAAGGATATACTAAAAACAATATTTAGGAAAAATAAATTTTTTTTTGATAGTTTAAAACAGTTCTTCGTTTTAGTGAAGCAAAGTGCTAGACCACACTTTTCGCAGAACACATCTGTATATCCATTGCACTGTGGAAATTTGCACCTTATTTGTTTTTCGGACCATACAGGCCAATGGTGAATTCCATCCATTCGAACATCCTTTACTGGCATAACCTATGCTGGGCCTTTTCTCTTCTTTATTTGAAGAGCCTCCTCAGTTTCACTTGCTGAAGGTCTTCTTCTTTTGGCAATAGTTAATCGCTCTCCTGTCCTGCATAATGCTTCTGTCAGTTGTGTTCTAAATCGAGCGTGTGTGACTTTAGGCTTTGTGCAAATTCTATGTTCAGCTGAATTCTTGTAAAGAATCCAACTGTTAGCAACGGTTAGATCTAGTAGATGGTAAAATATTCTAAAATACCATTTTTTACTCCTTAGAATAATTTTATTGCTGTCCAACAAATCAACACCGCCCATATGACGGTTGTATTCTTGTACAAGATATGGACAACTTACTTCTTTGTTTTCTTTTCTTTCTTGTCATATCTCTTGGCAGAAGTTTTAGGAACTTAAAGTCGATAGAAACGTGACTAATTTGTTATCTTTTCACACTAAGCAAGTACCAACAAACTCTAAACTAGTTCCTCTTTCTTCATTTTTCATATCCTTTTAATCCGGAAGCTTATAATTTGGAATCCTATTCCTTCTGACGGTTTCTAAACTATAAATACCTTGTTTGGAAAGATATACAAGGGGAGGTATAGAAGAGTAATATTTGTCAAAATAAAGTCTGTGACTCATATTGCTAGGAATAATTCTAGCCAATCTCACCACAATATTTGCAGTTGCTCCGAGGTCAGGTTCAACAGCAGGTCTAGTTTTTTGATCATTCTCTTGTCCTGTATATAATTCTATACGATACGCATATCCAGAGCTACTACATAAGACAAAAAATATAAAACCCCATTTATGTGGCTTGTTTGGTAGGTACTGCTTCATGTAGTGCCTAGCTTTGGTAGAACAAATTTTCTCATCGACGGACAGGATATTGTTCCAATAGAATTCCGTTTGAAAATGCTTCATTGAGGTGGTCAATTATTGGTTTAATTTTATAAACTCTATCGTAGTTTCGATTGTCTCGTTATTATTGAAATATAAAAATTGTCTGATTTTTTCGTACCTCTTGACTGACATAGCACTTTTTATTTTTTCAAAGTCAATTTTTTCTGACCAATATGCGCTTGTATTGGGCAAAAATGAACAAGGGACATAATATGTCTCAAGGGACTTAAAAAACATAAAGATCATAGATCAACCACTTGCAAAATTTTTACATAATTATGATGGATATGCTCCCAGATTTTATTGTCTACCTAAAATACATAAGCCCACATTGAGCATGAGGCCAATTGTTTCCTCCATCAATTCACCAAATACTAATATTTCTAAATTTTTAACTGACATCTTATCTAAATCTTATAATTATAATAACAACTTTAATATTGTTGATTCTTTTCATTTTAGTGAATACATTAATAATTTTAAACTTCCACAAGGCTACATTTTAGTGAGTTTTGATGTGGTATCTCTTTTCACTAATTTACCTCTCTCTAGGGTTATTACCTCCTTAAGAAATCACTGGAACTCCATCCAACGTAACTGTCCTGTATCCTGGGATGTATTTGCAGAACTTTTGCAATTAATATTTGACACTCATTTTTTGGTCTTTAACGACAAATATTACCTTCAAATTTTTGGGACACCTATGGGTTCCTCAATCTCTCCCATCCTAGTTAATTATGTACTGGATGATTTAGTATCTGACCGTTTGGGTCTTTTATATTTCCAAATCCCTTTTATTAAACGGTATGTTGATAACTTATTACTAGCCTTACCTCCAGACAAGATTCAGGCCACCTTGTCTTTGTTCAATGAGTTTGATCCTCATTTACAGTTCACTGTTGAACTTTAGGACTCTAACACAAACAGTATTCCCTTCTTAGACATGCGTGTCATTAGAATGGGAGATAACACCCTAACTACAAGTTGGTACAGGAAACCAATGGCCTCTAATAGGTTTCTCAACTACCACTCTTTTCATCCATTTAAATATAAATTAAACCTAATTAAAGCTTTAAGCTGCAGGCTAAATAGACTGACACATCCGGTTAATCGAAGGGAATCCCTTCAATTACTTAAGAAAATTCTGATTGAGAATTCCTATCCATCCTCCCTTATTAATAAATACCTTTTCGTGCAAAGCTATGGTTCTTCTTTAAATGGCATACCCAATGGTGACCAACTTAGAATAATATCAAATAATTCAATTAACAACACTGTTCTGCCTAATACTGTACTTGGGACTCCTACTACCCATTACTCATCGTTACCTTATTTTCCTCAAGTTACTGAGAAACTCGTTAAACTGTACAAACATAATAACGTACCTGTTAAAATTACAATTAAGAATGCTAAGACTGTCAGGAATTTGTTTTCTAAAACTAAAACACCTCTGTCCCTTCTGGAACAAGTTAATGTAATATATCATATACCTTGTGCTGAGTGTGACTCATGTTACATCGGTCAGACAGGGAGATCACTGAGAGGGCGTCTTACGACACACCGCAGTGATATTAACTTATCTAAGCATACTTGTGCTCTTGCCCAGCATGCTATTAACACTAAGCACGAAGTTTACTTTAATGAAGTTAAAATTCTTGGCACTGAACGCAATCTCGTTAAAAGACAGTTTTTAGAAATGTGTTCAATATTAAAACATCCAAATACCCTTAATAAGAGAACCGACATTAGTAACTTGAGCCAAATTTATCATGCATTAATTTTGCAGAATTAGGCTTAATATGTTGTTTACTTTAAATTTGTCCCTTAATGGGTTTTTTATCACATTTTCATATATAATAAATTTAAATAAAAATAAAATAAAATAAATTATTCTTTCCTTATTAACTTAGATTTATCAACTTACATTTTATTAACTATTTGGTCAATATCACTTTTACATACTTAAAGTAATTGTTCCTTTTGATTAACTTGTTTGGTAAACTTTTAAACTGAAATTGATTCATAGAATCTTTTTCATTACAGTTCCAAATGCTATGAACCTTGGACTGTGGAAGTTGAATTAATCTTCACCTGTTGGCTGGCTAACCAGTGACGTCATCAATATTATAATATATGATATTTTGGTTTGACCTCGCATGCTTTGTTCTTTGTTAATAAATCAATTACTGGGGGGTAAATGGTGATCTTAACCACCTTTTCCTTTCATTTTTTGGCTTTTTAACGGCAAGTTGTCAACCAAATTTATCACATTCTATGAATGTACCGCTCTATTATATTAGAGGTTGGTATTTTGCCTTGCTGTTCTGTCATTTTGACCTCAAGGCCATATCTATTCACGTTGTTTGCGTGGGTGTTAAACCTGTAAATTCATTTACCTGCGAGATTCAGTAAGCTTAAGACTGGTAATTTCATTTTTATCTTTATTACTATATTAATCTTAAATAATTCAATAATGTTACCTAAAGTTAAAATTAAAATCTAATTGATTATAAATAAATTGTTGGAAGTGCATTCTCATGATCTTTCTAGTTCTTTACACTATAAAATAAACCTCAATGTTTTTTACTTAAGTTTTTATAATAACTTTTTTATACACATGTATGTTTATCACATGTTCTTTTGCTGTGCTAATTTTGTTAAATTGCAAACTATACCTAGTTTCAATTAATTGTTTTATACAACTTTAACTCTAAATGTCCAGTTTCGTAAGCTTTTTCATATTTTTAACATCATTGACTGCTACATGTCTTTGTAAGGTAACACACATTTTTTAACTTCTCTATGGATGTTTGGTTTCATATTGTTCTTTTTAGATGAACTGATGATGCTTTCTGAGCAGAAAGCGAAACGTCTTCAATAAATAGATGAAGTAACCACCTTCTTTGTCTTTTATTTCTCCACTTTGACCGAAAAACCCACCACTCTTCGAGTGTACCTTAGTTTATTTTGGATTGACGGTCGTACTCCTTTTCTCGATATATATATATATATATATATATATATATATATATATATATATATATATATATATATATATATATATATATGTATATATATATATATATATATATATATATATATATATATATATATATATATATATATATATATTGTAATTGCAATAAACTGCTTTATGTCACGTCGTGTAATATTCAGTGGTTTGTTAGGATTCTGCTGTATGGCATATAAATTTGACCCCTCCACAATTTTGTCTAAAATGATATCTGTGAAGAATAAACTAAAATATTCATAGCGAGTCTCTAGTTATAGGATATGATTTGGAAGACTCTGATTTCCTCTAAATTCCAGTTGCTGTGTTTCAATTGTTCGGATAAGTTCAATTTTTTTTTTCTCTGGATGTCTAAAAATAAAAAAAACAACATCTAGTATTTTTGATCACAAATTGATTGTAAAATAAGTATACCTTTGCCTTTGGAGTAAACCAGAGTTTTTGGAGGCTCCTCCTCTACAGTGGTATTAACTATATTAGTGTCTACAGTGTCCTCGACGCATCAAGGAATTTGGATATCGGTTAAAATACTTGGGAATTCCAAGGTTGGCCAAATCCAAATTTCTAATTGATTCGATGCAGGGAAATTCCACTTTCGCTACGTAAAACAAAGGATTTGTTTTACATAAAAGCAGGTAGAATTTCTCTCATCGGTCAGTCGAGCTTGCCTCTTCTACTGTAGACCTAGTCGGTGCTATTATTGTTCCAACTAAGTTATTGTTTTATTTCTGATTTTCTGTATACCTTTTTATTTTAGCATTATTGTATATTCAGACCTTTTCAGGTTAGAATAATACATTGATCTATATTTGTTCATGTACTGATTGTTTGATATTTTATTTAATTATTTTGATTGTTTATTTTTCTTGTATTTTGTGTCTAAGTTGTTCTTCCGTAAGTTAAGAACACTTAGAAATATTTATCTTGCTTTTTCTATTTTATATTTTGATTTGTACTTTGTCTAAGTAGTTCTTTCCGGTAAGTCAAAGAACTCTTAGAAATATTTCTCTGAATATTTGACTTGTTATTTTAATTGTGCGTCTAAGCCATTTTTTCCGGTAAGTCAAAAGAACACTTAGAAATATTTTCATAATCATTGTTGCATTATTATTTCCGATATTTTATTTAAGATATTTTCTTCCTTAAGTTAAGAAAATACTTAATACATTTGTCTCTTTCATTTTCTATTTTATGCTAAGTTGTTTCTTCCGTAAGTCAAGAAACACTTAGCAATATTTCCACATCTTTTCTGTATTTGATTTTTCGTATTTGTAAGTCGTTTCTTCCGTAAGTCAAGAAACACTTGTAAATATTTGTATTCTTATTTGTGCATTTTATTTTTTTCTATTCTATATTACAAGTCGTTTCTTCCGTAAGTCAAGAAACACTTGTAAATATTTATATTCTTCTATTGCATATTTGATTCTCTTGTTGTTTTTCTGTTCTAAGTTGTTTCTTCCGTAAGTCAAGAAACACTTAGACATATTTTTACATATTGTTTTATATTTACTTATTTCATTTGTTTATATTCCTCTCTTAAGTTGTTTCTTCCGTAAGTCAAGAAACACTTAAGAACATTTCTGCATTCTTTTACCTTGTGTATTTTTACTCATATTTCTGCATTTTTCTATTCTTTGATCTTGTACATTTTTACTTTTCATTCTAAGTTGTTTCTTCCGTAAGTCAAGAAACACTTAGAAACATATTCTTTGCACTACATTTTTCATACCATTTTATTTTATTGTTTACCAAGTTATTCCTTCGTAAGTCAAGGAATACTTAGATTATTTTACCTGTTCTGTTTTCCATTTTTGATCTGTTATTTTGTAACTGTTCCTTGGAACCGTTACCTGTAACAGATACTTGTCGCTGTAACGGTTATTCTGTAACGGCAACAGTACTGACCCATTTCACTAGCGACAAACGAAGATGGTAAACACCCGTTCCAATTCCGGAGACAGGAAAAAGTCCGAAGAGCCGGCGATGGGTCCTACAGGCCCAAATGCCCCCTCTCGGCAACATGGCGCCCAACCCACTAAAACCGAATCCACGACCCCAGGACCGTCTTCGAGCCAGCCTTCCACAGCTGACTTCATCTCTGCCCTTATGCAAGCGATGACGGCCCTATCGACCACTCAAGGCATCACACCCCAGATGCCTCATCCTGAGCCACCGAAGCCCAGGATTTCATATATGAAGCCCCCTCAGTTCTCAGGCCGGGACACTGAAAACCCTCTCAGCTTTCTAACCAAAGCCGAGACCTTCTTGACAAAATACGACGTGGACGAGGACAATTGGATAGATTACCTCATCGACAACTCACTCCACGGCGACGCGAAGAAATGGGCCCAGAAGTTTTCCCACACAGACCTACCGTACGACACCTTCCGAGACCGTCTCCTGAGGAAGTACAACGACCCCGCTTTGCTCTCAGCCCTCACGTCGAAACTTCATGGAGAACATCAACGGAAGGATGAACCCACGGAGGACTTTATCAACGGTAAAGCAGCCTTATTCAGACGTCTCGCACCATACACCCCTGAGGACCAGAGGTGTATCACCATCGTAAACCAACTGAGACCCGACATCGCGATCTGCCTACGAGTGAACATTCCAAAGACCGAGGAGGACCTCCTAACAATAGCCCAAGGAATGGAAGCTGATACCCGCCGGAACACCGTCGCTAACAAACCCCAACATCAATCCCAGCAACAATCCCGACAGCGACAGCACTACCGTCCCCCACGCCAAAACAACACACCACGCCACCCTGAAGCGATTGAGGAATGGAGGAACCCCAACAGACAGTCCAGGATGCCACCGATGAGCCAACCACCACCTCCACTACCTCAGAACCAGGGAAAGGCCAACAGGGGCGCCAACTAAACCCTGTTGTGAAGATGGTGCCCCAACTGAACCCGATTCAGACACGACCCTCGACGACAGGCCTCCCCCAACTCCACGGAAGGATCAACGGACAACGTGTGAAGATCTTAGTCGACACCGGTGCATCTGGGAACTTCATTCACCAGAGATTGATCCAGAGACGGGACCTGCAACGAGGATCAGGATTGGTTCAGCTGGCGTGCACGGGCAGCACGTCCCGCACCCTAGGGACTGCTGAAGTCAAGATTAACATCGAGACTCTGGATTCAACCGTCAACTGCGTGGTTATGGAGGACTTGAACCACGACGTTGTGTTAGGGATGCCTTGGTTGGAACAGGAAGAGGCCAATGTAGACATACCACGTAAATGTCTACACGTCGGTACCACCTGCAGAACCACCATTTACTGGAAGAACCCAGCAAAAAGGCAATCCAGGACGCAGCGGCTGGAACCCCATCAAGCTCCATCCTTCGCTTTGCAACAAGTTGAAAAGTTGATTCAAGAGTACGATGACGTTTTCGACGACCGTCTACGTCAGCCGACCACCAAGGCCACCGAAATGAAAATCGAAGTGACCGACGCCACGCCTATCAACGTTAAGCCCTATAAATATTCTACGGAGAAGAAGCAGATAATGGCCAAGGAGGTGAGAGAGATGCTAGCCGCAGGAGTCATCCGCCCCAGCAAATCTCCTTACAATAGCCCGGTGGTTATTGTAACCAAGAAGGATGGCACCCCCCGTTTCTGCGTAGACTATAGAAAGCTTAACAACGTGACCATCGACGAAGCCTCCAGCATGCCACCAATCCACGACTCCATCAAAGAGATTGGCACGGCTCAGATCTTCACCACCTTAGATCTGAAGAGTGGATTTTGGCAAGTCCCACTGCACAAGGACTCCAGCCCGAAGACAGCGTTCAGCCTGCCTGACGGGTCCTCATACGAATTTACGGTGATGCCCTTCGGCCTCAAGAACGGACCAGCTGTGTTCCAGAAGCTCGTGACTTCAGTCTTCGCAGGATACATCGATGTTTTCATCAAGGTATACATGGATGATATTATCATCTATTCAGAAGACTGGACCCAACACCAGAACCACCTCCGCCTGGTTCTAGAGAGACTTCGGACACACGGACTATGGGCATCCCTAAAAAAGTGTAAATTCGCAGCAGACGAACTGGAGTACCTAGGACACAAAATCACCTCTGCCAACACCCAACCTCTGGAGAAGCATGTGGAGAAAATCAAAGGCTTCGACACTCCACGGACGATGAAGCAACTGCGAAGCTTCATCGGGACAGCCAACTGGTTAAGGGATTTCATCCCTCGATTTTCGGACATCATAACACACTTGACGGACCTCACCAAGGGTAATAAGAGACGGATGCACTGGAACGACGCCGCAGAAGCCGCCTTCCAACGTCTCAAGATCGAAATCGAGGGAGATCTCCTACTCCACCGACCAGACGCGTCCAAACCCTTCTGCCTCCAGACGGATGCCTCCGATGTCGGCATGGGCGCAGTCCTGTTCCAAGGAACCCAAGACGACAAGAGAGTCATCGCATATGCCTCCACGAAGTTAAAACCAGCAGAAACCCGTTACCATATTAACGAGAAAGAGTGCCTCGCATTAGTTTGGGCACTCAAAAGGTACAAGCACTTCCTCCAGGATCAGCACTTCACGCTGTACACCGACAGTCAGGCTCTCCTGTGGCTCCATCGGTTCAAGGAAGACAAGGCCAAACTATCCCGATGGGCCTTGCTACTTCAGGAGTTCAACTTCACCGTGATACATATCCCAGGGAAGGAGAACGAACTCCCTGACCACTTGTCCAGGAACCCAACCACGGAGAGAGAAGAAGAAGCTGACCAAGACGAGGAAGTGGTGCGACTTAGCTGGCCTACAACGGACGTGGAGGAAGACGAGTCCTTTCCTCTACTATGTATGATGGAGGACGTCGACGAGGATGAAGACACCAACCCCATCCTAGATGATCTGGTAGACCTACCACTCCAGGATAAAATCCGGAGAAGCCACCAGACACACCACGGTATGCAGCGGTTTCGGAGACGCTACCTAGAGATCTCCGAACGTGGACCACGGAACGAAGTCGAAGAAAACCTTCTCCGTGAATTCACACTAGTCGATAACGCCGCTTACTACAACGCTGGACCAGACCACAAGACGCTGATAGTACCCCCATCCCTCCGGAAGGACGTGATGAAGGTCTATCACGACTCAGAGGAGGCCAACCACCCAGGACAAGACGAGACCATCCGGGCCATTAAAAATATCTATTACTGGCCCACATTATCAAAGGATGTTCGCGCCTACGTCAAGTCCTGCCTGACCTGCTTGAGGACCAAAGCTGCTCCACGACAACCAGCAGCTCCTGTGATGCCCAGGGAACCCGCCAACCCCTGGGAGAGAGTGTCCTTCGACATTTTGGGACCATATCCACCAGCCAGAGGAACACGCAACCGCTACATCCTCTTGGCGACAGATTGCTTGAGCAACTGGGTGGAATATCGATGCGTCCAATCTACAAAAAGCCGGGACATCATCCAGTTCCTCCAGGAGGAAATCTGCGGCCGCTGGGGGAAACCTACCACCCTCATCACGGACAACGCAGCCCAATTTCGGACAGATGCATGGGAGAGATTCTTGAGACGGCACAACATCAAAGCCGAATTTAGCCCTATCTTCCACCAGAGGGCCAACCCGGTTGAACGCCGAGCTCAGGAGCTCAAAAAGGGACTCCGCGCCCGATGCAAAACTGCAAATGATCCGAAATGGGAATCCTACCTGGCTGACATCATGTTCAGCCTAAGGACACGGAGGAACGAGGCCACCCAGGAAACACCCGCTGAACTTCTGCTAGGCTATCTGCCACGGCGCGCAGAAGAAACACAGCGTGAGCATCGTCTGGCAAACACCGCAGCCAGACGAGACGAAAGGGTTGCCAGAGCGGTTCAAAAGGCCACTGTATATGCGAGGAACATGTTTCCTGACAACCCTAACGCTCCACCCGCCAGGAGGTTCATCGAAGGAGAGCAGGTCATGGTGAGGAACCACGTCCGAGGGAACTTCGGACCGACATGGACAGGACCACACACGATCCTGAAGGTGCTAGGCGATCATACCTATGAGATACACCGCGACCGGGACGTGAATAGGACCATCCATGTAGATGACATCCGCGCTGCTCCTCCACCTAGGGACGAACCTCCAGAGCAGGATTAAGGTTTATTACGACACGTGTAGATATCAAGGTGAACTGAGTAACCTTATATCTTCACGACGTCGTAAGACCTTCCTCAGGGTGAATTAAGTAGCCCTGCCAGAACAGCTGAGGATAACGGGGCCCTGTTACGAAACGTTACAGACACCAGGGTGAATCGAGTAACTCTACGTGTTCTGAAACGTCGTAAGGCCCCAGCCGGGTGAATTAAGTAGCCTGGCCGAAACACCTGGACCACCTGGACCACCGGGACCACCTGGGCCATCTGGATATTATAATAGTTAAGTGTAACATATCTTAGTCGCTAGCGTAAGTTTGAATTGTATTTCTTTGTATTTCTTTGTATTGTATTTCTTTTTTTTTTAGGTTAAGGACTTTTTGTATTATTGTATTGTTTGATTTTTTTTTATTAATAAATTTTTTTAGCACCGTTAGGTCTTTCAGAGGAGGGGGGATGTCCTCGACGCATCAAGGAATTTGGATATCGGTTAAAATACTTGGGAATTCCAAGGTTGGCCAAATCCAAATTTCTAATTGATTCGATGCAGGGAAATTCCACTTTCGCTACGTAAAACAAAGGATTTGTTTTACATAAAAGCAGGTAGAATTTCTCTCATCGGTCAGTCGAGCTTGCCTCTTCTACTGTAGACCTAGTCGGTGCTATTATTGTTCCAACTAAGTTATTGTTTTATTTCTGATTTTCTGTATACCTTTTTATTTTAGCATTATTGTATATTCAGACCTTTTCAGGTTAGAATAATACATTGATCTATATTTGTTCATGTACTGATTGTTTGATATTTTATTTGATTATTTTGATTGTTTATTTTTCTTGTATTTTGTGTCTAAGTTGTTCTTCCGTAAGTTAAGAACACTTAGAAATATTTATCTTGCTTTTTCTATTTTATATTTTGATTTGTACTTTGTCTAAGTAGTTCTTTCCGGTAAGTCAAAGAACTCTTAGAAATATTTCTCTGAATATTTGACTTGTTATTTTAATTGTGCGTCTAAGCCATTTTTTCCGGTAAGTCAAAAGAACACTTAGAAATATTTTCATAATCATTGTTGCATTATTATTTCCGATATTTTATTTAAGATATTTTCTTCCTTAAGTTAAGAAAATACTTAATACATTTGTCTCTTTCATTTTCTATTTTATGCTAAGTTGTTTCTTCCGTAAGTCAAGAAACACTTAGCAATATTTCCACATCTTTTCTGTATTTGATTTTTCGTATTTGTAAGTCGTTTCTTCCGTAAGTCAAGAAACACTTGTAAATATTTGTATTCTTATTTGTGCATTTTATTTTTTTCTATTCTATATTACAAGTCGTTTCTTCCGTAAGTCAAGAAACACTTGTAAATATTTATATTCTTCTATTGCATATTTGATTCTCTTGTTGTTTTTCTGTTCTAAGTTGTTTCTTCCGTAAGTCAAGAAACACTTAGACATATTTTTACATATTGTTTTATATTTACTTATTTCATTTGTTTATATTCCTCTCTTAAGTTGTTTCTTCCGTAAGTCAAGAAACACTTAAGAACATTTCTGCATTCTTTTACCTTGTGTATTTTTACTCATATTTCTGCATTTTTCTATTCTTTGATCTTGTACATTTTTACTTTTCATTCTAAGTTGTTTCTTCCGTAAGTCAAGAAACACTTAGAAACATATTCTTTGCACTACATTTTTCATACCATTTTATTTTATTGTTTACCAAGTTATTCCTTCCGTAAGTCAAGGAATACTTAGATTATTTTACCTGTTCTGTTTTCCATTTTTGATCTGTTATTTTGTAACTGTTCCTTGGAACCGTTACCTGTAACAGATACTTGTCGCTGTAACGGTTATTCTGTAACGGCAACAGTACTGACCCATTTCACTAGCGACAAACGAAGATGGTAAACACCCGTTCCAATTCCGGAGACAGGAAAAAGTCCGAAGAGCCGGCGATGGGTCCTACAGGCCCAAATGCCCCCTCTCGGCAACAACAGCATCGTCATCCATTTTATTCACTGGTTAGAAATCTGGATCGACATTATCATCATCATCATCATCATCAAACCCATCTTCGCTATCATAAAGCCTATCTATTATATCGGCAAGTTCCTTATCAGTCAGCGGCATTTTATCTTTTCAACTCATGATGTTTTAAGTCATTACTCAGTCATTATTCTACTACAAGAAGATTAAGAGCTTTGTCACTTCTTTCTAACTTTACCACAATTTAATTTTTTTAAACACATTATAATATTTTGTAGTGTAAATTAGACTTTGTAAATTAGGAACATCGGCTATCAGATTGATGCATTTCACCTGCTTTATATTCCCCAATAGAAATTTTAAAATTTCTCCAAGCGATCATTCGGCTAAAGATAAAAACATGCACCTATAGATGGATTTTACGTATAGAAATGTAAAATGGATTTTTTAATAGTCTCTTGAAACGTCCATTAAATAGCGAATAAAATTTACTACATTAAAATGCACTACGGTACTCTAAAATTGTTTACAGGTTTTACTTGTAATGATAAATTTGATGCTTTATTTTATCTCTGATGAAATTAATTTATTTGTAA
Source organism: Diabrotica undecimpunctata (assembly GCF_040954645.1). Classification (NCBI taxonomy): domain Eukaryota; kingdom Metazoa; phylum Arthropoda; class Insecta; order Coleoptera; family Chrysomelidae; genus Diabrotica; species Diabrotica undecimpunctata. Next base: position 34,829,471 of record NC_092807.1, on the reverse strand, counting down.
CAAAATAAAAATACATATACTCGTACATATACATATGTATATATATATACATATATATATATATATATATATATATATATATATATATATATATATATATATATATATATATATATATATATATATATATTATTGTCATACTCCTTTTTCTCAGCCAAAGAAAAAAATAAAAATTATTAAATAGACCATTTAAATAAATTTTCAAGACATCCTGGTAAACAAAATTTATGTATTAGATTAAGATAAGATTATATTAACAGAAAGTTTTGCCTGTCAACAACTGATTTTTAAACACTTGCAGGTAAAATCTTTTTATATAGAATTAGAAAGCCCATACTCATTATAATCTTTTCATTGTTTGTATTATGACCTAGGATTAAGATATTGCAATTAACCGTTTGTTATAGGAATGAATTATGTATTTGTAACCAAAGGGAAAGCCAGTTTTAAAGCAAAAATTTTAGTTTCTCTGGAAACAGTAATGGGGTTTTTTCTTAATGATTGTAAACAAAATAAAGCTCTTTGATTGGACAGTTTTTTTTTGAATGAAAGAATTGATAGTCGATGTATGAGAGAAAGCGGCAGAGTGTGGGCAGTTTCTGGAATACGTAGGAAATAGTTTGGCGGCACCAAGTTGACAGAAAGAGGTCCTTGTGTCATTGAGAAGTAGCTGAGTGTTGTGGAGAATTAAATCTCAAGTGTTAATTGTTGGAGAATTGAGTCAGGTGTTTCGTACAGTCGCTGCCGAAGGATTGCAGATACGAAAAGAAGAAAGCCGAGGCGAATAGTGGCAGATCACATGGCTGTGGAGCGCGGACGATTCTGGGTATGGTCCAAATACAATCTACAAAGGAAAGGTCAGTGATTTTCTGTTCAGAATTGAAAATTTTGTAACTGTGAATAAAGTTTGTTGACATCATTGTCGTTACCATTTTAACCCAAGAGTAGACTTCATTTGTAAAATGTTTTAAAGTTTTGTTTTTGCAATAAAGTAAATATTGAAAAATCAGAAAAAAATTTTTTAAAGATATTCATTGAAATTGTCTTTAAATTGGTTTTGCCTTCAAGAAGACTTAAAATATTCTTTTTGTGTAAATTTTATTGTATTCATTTACGCTGATTGATAAGATAACGGCAAAATTTGATAATTGTTTTATTTTTATTTAAATAAAATAAAGAATACCAATTTTTTGTAACATACTCTTTTTATTATTATCCTTTTTTCTCTATCCCGATAAAGGACAACTAGGAAATCTTGGGACCCACACAACATAGGTTAATATAAGGAGATTTTTCACCCTGAGAACAATTAAGTTATGTTTATATGACTTTCTCAATTAATCAAGTAGAAAAAATACTAACATATTAATATATATATATATATATATATATATATATATATATATATATATATATATATATATATATATATATATATATATATATATATATATACATAACATAAAGGTAGTAGGTATTAGCATAGCTCGCAACAAAGGAAAACAATATTGTAGCGTGATTAAATAAAACGAGCGGTTCGAATTTATATACATATATTTATTTATAACTTTACAGTTCGGTACTCTCTTATCGACTAAACTCACTCCTAACAACGTTACATATATATAATAAAGTTACTTTTCGAGAACATTCTGGCGTTGTCCCACCTCTAATTGTCTCCCGTCCGAAAGACGGGCGCTATTGACAAGCCGATTCCTACGTTTTCTAGATTCGTCCTTCTAAGAATTATGACGTATCGGAGATGGGCTATTTCGTTACACTGCTCCCCTCTTAAATCTGATTGTCCCGATCAGCAACTCTATATGTAGGCACAGGATGGCGGAATCTACAGGACTCTCCAGCTCTGCATGAACCCTTTAGAAAGAAATAACAGTCTACTGACTTTGAAGGATACGATCTCATCGGGTTAATGCAACACACAGTAATTCGTACGCCGGTTTCTCGGAAGATTACTTCAAGCATGCTTCTGACAATCTTCCAGTCCAGATTATCTAGTGCATGGCCTATCTTGGGTAAGGCCAAATTCTTGATGTCGTAATTGCACACAATTTTCTTCAAATTAGTTAGAGCACGCCATATATCCTCGTAGCTTGCCCTGTCTGTATACGACTTCCTGGTCACCATATACAGCAAAGATCGAGAACCATCTTCTAATCTCATTACTCTTCCAACTTTAGGCTGCTGGTTTTTTAACTCGTCCAAACGACCGAATTTCTTATAAAATACGGATGAGATTCCTTTAGTCATCTCAAGATCTTGGGCAACACAGTGGGCTAGAGAGACGTTATGCGGAACACTAAAAAGATCCTGCTGAACTTCTGTGGTCACGCCGAATCTAGCACTCTTTCTCTCTGCGTAATTTGACATAAAATCATTAAAGCTTGGTCGCCGGTCATCTTTGATCTTATGTTGAAGGGTACGTGCTTCTTCTGTTTCATTTGAACCAGCATATGGTGCAAGACGATTTATGTGAACTACTTTTGGTTTACCTTTCGGCAACTTCTTAATTCGGTATATTACGTCATTTATTTTCTTTTTAATTTCATATGGACCTTCCCATTTTCTTTGCAGTTTGGGAGACAAGCCTCGACGACGTTGTGGATTATAAAGCCAAACAAGATCACCTACTTCATAGCTTTCACTCTTGCATCGAGAATCATATTTATTTCCATCATTCGTCTCTGGAAGTGGACCTGCAATGTCGATTGCTGCTCTTTCCATAGGACTACCAACATTGTACTGTTTCATGGGTGCCCTCTTTTTACCAACTGGACCATTACTGGTTGCACACAGTTCACATTTCCGGCACCATCTTCTTACATCATCTTTACAGTTCATCCAATAGAACCGTTCTCGAACCTTTTGCAGAGTCTTCGCAATACCAAAGTGTCCACCTGATGAACCGTCATGCAACTGACGTAAAACTTCTGACACTTTACTTTTAGGTACAATCAACTGAAGCTTAGTTTCTGTACCATCATCGTTCTCAAAGGTTCTATACAGAAGATCATCTTTCAGCACTAGGCAATTCCATTGGCTCCAGTAACACTTGACTTCTGGACTACATGCACTAATGTCTTGCCAAGAAGGTCTTTCACTTCGACGCATCCAATCCAATACTCTTTTTATACATGGATCATCTGCTTGAGCGTCTTGTAGCTGTTGAGGCTGCCATTGATCATTAATGACGGCGGTTCGTCTCACGGGGCAAAGTCGTTCTTCTAATTCAAGACAATGATTACGATTTGCACTGTATGCCCGTCTTGACTGAGCATCATCATTTGAATGACTCTTTCCAGCCCTGTGTTCCATTTGTTCTAGCTTTCTGACTGTTGTATTATTTTCTTGCAATTTACGGCGAATGTGACCTACGTCGCCATCATTCGAACATCTGGTTTCGTGTCTCTTCGGCATCATGTTGCGAACTACTTTCCGTACGATTTCCTCCAGACGTTTCTCGTTTTGTTCGTCGCTCTCTTCAGAGGTTCGTACTCGATGGCTCCGTGAAACTTGACTAGCTGTTTCATGTTCCAAGGCAATAGCGAGCGCTTCATCTGAAACTTTCGGTCTTGCTAGTCGTAAAGCTTTCTGTAGTTCAATGTCTCTTAACCCATTGACGAAGGCATCTACAGCGATTTCTTCCAAAACGTTGTCTGGTGCCTCTGGATAGGCCAACAGCGCTATACGAGCAATATTTGCTTCAAATTCTTGCAAACTCTCACTTGCTCGTTGGATTCTACTTCTTATTTGTACTTTGTAGACTGGTTGTAGATGGGCATCTCCGTAACGTTTATCTAGTCGAGTGAACAAGGTCTGGTAACATTTTTCTTGACCCTTAGGAATTGATCTTAGGATATCCGCAGCATCACCTCGTAAAGCAGCAGTCAAGGAAACAGCTTTTTCTTGTTCTGTCCAATGATTGGCTGTCGCAATAGCTTCAAATTGTCTAAGGTATATGGACCAAGAGGACTTTCCATCAAATGGTGGCAATTTGAATCTCATATGATGTGTCATTTCGTCTCTCGGTGATTCTTTTTTCACTACCGGATCTAAGGCTACCGTATTAACTGGTGGTAGCACTTTTGTGTTACTTATCATGGTCTCTAATTGTTTGATCTTCTCTTCTACTTTATCGAATGTTCTTGAGACTTCTTCAAATTTCTCATTGTTTTGAATACATATTTCTTTAATTATTAGTGAAGTCTCGTCGAATCTTCTAAATACATTTTCGAATGTTTCATCGAATCTTTTGGGAACATTCTCTAATTTATTATCATCTCTTTTAGAAGATTCTTCTATCATTTGAGAGACGTTTTCAAATTTCTTATCATTTTTTCTGAAACTCTCTTCGATCTTCATTAAAACTGCTTCTTCTGCTAACTGAAAATGGAATGTCTCTGGGTCATCTCCATTCTTGTTAAGAATATTCTTCAGTCGTTCCTGGAGGATCTTCTTGGACCCGCTGCAATCTTCATCGCGTTCTTCTAGCTGCTCACGCAACTGTTTTACTGAGAGTTGTACTAGCAGCATCTTTGGTCAGGCACGCGTACTTTTTAAAATGTTCAAAAGTCTTTTTCAAAAGTCACTGCTGAATTTATTTTTAAACAAATCAATTATCCTCACACCGTGACACCACTGTAGCGTGATTAAATAAAACGAGCGGTTCGAATTTATATACATATATTTATTTATAACTTTACAGTTCGGTACTCTCTTATCGACTAAACTCACTCCTAACAACGTTACATATATATATAATAAAGTTACTTTTCGAGAACATTCTGGCGTTGTCCCACCTCTAATTGTCTCCCGTCCGAAAGACGGGCGCTATTGACAAGCCGATTCTTACGTTTTCTAGATTCGTCCTTCTAAGAATTATGACGTATCGGAGATGGGCTATTTCGTTACAATATAATAAAATATTTATATCAGATGGAAGCAACCGTATATCAGTACAATCCAGTTAAGTTATTGCCACCAATTTGTGGCAATAATGTAAAAGAAACAAATTCCAAACATCTAGAACTTTTCAAACAACAAGAATAGTAAAATGTAGTTAGTAGGTATCGGCATAGCTAGCAACAAAGGAAAAATGCAGCCAAGTTAGAAAAGGAGTATGTCATCTTGCAATGATTTGTTCTCAATTAATTTTATTCTTTATTTTTTGGTTCAATAATCAATATTATTCACTGAAAATTGTAGATTTCTTGCAGCTTCTCAATGTTTATTTACCACTGCTAGAACAGTTTTGTCGTGCGCAAATATTGCGATTGTTCCATTTTCGAGTTCGGGGATATCGCTAGTGCATAACAAGTAGAGAACGGAGCTGTGCAGACTTCATTTGATGTGTGATGATGATTGATTAAGTGTCTCTTAGTTAATTAAATATTTACTTTAATAATTGTGAATACTGTCTCAGTAGTGCGTCCAATTTATGGATAAGGTCTTTATGTCATACATTATCGAAGGCTTGGGCTATATCCAGAAAGAGGGAACATGCTTTAGTTTAAATCATGCAATAAATGGGTATGTAAGCTTAGTGATGGCCTTCCTTGGTAATTTTTTAAATATTTTGCCTGTTATTAGATCGAACCCTGGAGTCTCTTTTGAATCAATATTCTCTTTTATCTCTTTCGCAATTTCTTTGGTATTAGTAGGTTTAATTTTCAAGTGATCTGGTTTAAAAATATTCACGTTGAACAAGTCATTTCCTTTGTTTGGTTGAAAGGCGTTTTCGAGATGCTGTGCAAAGCAGTTGGCTTTTTGAGCATTATTTCGAGCCCAGCGTTCATCAGTATTTCTGATTGATGAATTATGTAGTATAGGTCTTTTGAGGTAATTGGTGGCATTTCAGAGAGAATAAAATTCAATTCTCTACTTTTTATAGCTATTAACTCGATAAGGCATGTCCTAATCGATTCGTTCTTGATACTTTTGATTTGTATTTCTCGCTTTAGATGTTGTGACCCATTGTTTAAACTTGTCTTGTCTTTAAGAGATCTCTTTTTTATATTTACGACGTAATTTTAATAGTAAGTTTCGCATTGTAATCACCTGCGATGATGAATCTACTTCTTTGTGAAAAAAAAAAAAAATGTGTACAAATCTGAAACTACTAGGTTATAATAGGTCTTAGTTTTGATTTTCACAGTCGTGGCATATATTTGTTCTATTTGCCGTCTCATCTTGTGATGTTGTTATATATGTTCTGTTCTATAATTATTGCGCTTCCTGATTTGGCTGTATTTTCTGGGTGAATAGTGTGGTATACCTGATATCCTTTAAACTTGATGTATAAGTCTTAATGAAATGTGATTCAGGGATAAAGTATATATCAATCTTCTCTGTATCAAGAACAGTTTGCAATTCTTGTTTTTGTTTCAGAATGCCATTGGCATTTCATTCTAAAATTTTTAGGTGTCTATCCATTTTGGATTTTAGGAATCGTTCTTTGTGCGCACTTTTCCAGGTGGCGATTCGTGTGTCTAGCTTTTCCAGTTTTTCTAAAATTAGCTTAGGTGTTATGTCAATGTTTGATACTCTGTAATTATGAATTTTTTTTCAGTGTTATTTGCAGTAGTTCTTCCTGCAGTTACTTGACTATATTGTCTTCTACTCTGATGATTAGTTTATGTTTGCTTGAGTTTTTTTGACTCCTTGGGCTCTCATTGCTATTGTGCAGGCAGCATAGGTTTTCTAATTTACTTGTTTTTAAGTTTTTGAAGTTTCTTGGCGACTATGCATCCACGATAATTAGCTACATAACCTTTGCTACAGGTCTATTATACTATGATATTTTTTATTTCCTAATTTTTGGCAGTATATCCATGCCTTTTTCAGGAAATATTATTACTAAGCATAAGCATGTAACAATTTGTTGCGAAAAAAGTACAAAAATAAACATCAGAATCAAAATAATGGTAAAAAAATATAGGACAGACCCACTAAGTCATTAGTCATTACACGTAAAATAAAACCTCTTTTAATAATATTAATATAATCGAGTTAATGCATTATTTATCCAGAAAGCACAAACATAAACATCACAATTAAAATAATGGTAAAAAAATATAGGACAGACCCACTAAGTCATTACACGTAAAATAAAACCTATTTTAGTATTATTAATATAATCGACTTATTGCATTATTTATCCTTCATTGGTACACACAAAAATCACGAAATTATAATTTTAACTTTCTATATAAAATAATTCTTAACAAAATTAAAATTTGTTAGCTTTGGCTAGGATATAATTCTTTTCGTGATTTCGTGATTCGTATATAATTATTTAATAGCATTAACCATACCAGTACATTGCTAAAATGAGCGGGGAAGTAGTAGCAGCGATAATTTATGTAAATTTATTGTAGCGCGTCCCCGACATCAATTACAAATGTTCAAAATATGTGTCGCTGGTTTTAGTAATTAGTGTTTGTTGTAAATGGAATGAAATTACAGTAATCTATCAAGAGCCTAGTTTTGCCATTTCCTTACCAGATCCCGAAGGGAAGTAGATATTGAAATTAATTTGACTGCGGAATAGCCCGTCATGTGATTAAGTAGCTTGTGATGTGTACTTAGCAATATTAATATAGTGAGAAGTGGGAAACTTTAGGTTATCTGATAACTCCTGCACTTTGATATTAATATGTTAGACAAAGATTCAGTTGGTTTCCGAATGATTTTAGCACCCATTACGGTGAATTTAGTTATGTATAATAAATATTACATTAAATAATAACAAAGTGAAGCAGACGAGTACTTAACCCTAGAAAGGTGGACTATTATTTACTGACAGTTATGGTGGACTATCGTAATTTTTACGACATCTAACAAAAAATTGAAAAAAAAAATACAAATATAATTATAAACACTTTTATTACAATAAATTAGAAAAAATGTAAGTATTAGTAAGTGGTACACATATAAATAAAGTCGATGTACACTACTCGTTTGCACACATTGTACATATATTACCTCGGTGTTCGCCACATATAGCGTGATGGCATTGGTTGCAATATGTGGTAGTCATGCGCCTCTTTTTACTCGGACAATGGAAACATGCCTTGCGTTTCTTTTTTTCAGGTAACGGACGTTCAACTTCTTCGGAAATTTTGAGGACATCTTTAATATTTTGCTTAAGATTTCGACGTAAAGTTGGAATACACAATCGTTCTCTCAGCCAGGGTTCGGCGAGATGACGAGCCAATTCAACCATATATTCGTATCTGGATAAAACTGTTCTGTTTGCTTTTAATGTGTTTGTGGTGTAAATAACATACGAGTTAATACTTGCAATATTTATCATATTATAGAAGATACACAAAGGCCATCTCCTCGTTTTACGACCCGCATTCATATTCGAACACATTTGATCAAATGTATCCACTCCGCCTTTTGTTCCATTATAATCAGTTATTATAGTGGGTTTGCCATTTATTTTGGAAACATCAGCACCTTCGTGAAGTGTTGAAAGAAGTAAAACTACCTTATTTTTCTTTGGCATATATGATACCAATGTCTTTCTTTTATCAAAACAAAACATAGATGTATTGGGGACTCTGTTCTTTACATTTAACAATTCCTGTGGAATTTCTCTTTTATTTTTGCGAAGAGTTCCGATAATTGTCAGTTTGTACTGATCTTTTAATAACTCCTCTGCTAAGCTAACTGATGTAAACCAGTTGTCCATGGTTATATTTCTGTTACTACCATGAACTGATTTTGTAAGTTCCTTTACAAAATATGTACCCAACGGCAAACCATTTGTATTGGTTTTCTTGCCTAAATAAGGAATAGCATCGATCATATATTTCGAAGAGCTGTCACACATCATTACGATTTTGAGACCATACGAATTAGGTTTATCAGGTAAATACATTCGAAAAGGGCAACGTCCTCGAAATCCTACTAACTGTTCATCAATAGTCAAATAGGATGAAGGTGTATATGATTCCCTGCAGGTGGTAATAAAAATGTCCCATATTTCGCGTATATGCGCAAAAGGATCATCTTGCTGCCTTTCTTTTCGTGTTTCTTTTTCATCAAACCTAAGACAGTTTATGAGATATTTAAAACGCTGACCACTCATGCAAGCCTGATAAAATTTTCCTGATATATTACTGTCAAACATATATTTCACAGATAGATGACTGTCTTTATTTGCTGCAGACATTATCAAAATTGCCAATAAAGCTTGTAGCTCATTTTTACTCATGTCAGAAATATTAGGACGACTGGCATATTTTTTAGATTGTCTTGTAATTTCAGTATTTGAGTGTAACAGAGTACGACATAATATATCCTCTGAAAAAAAATGTAAGAAATATTCTTCAACTTTTGTGTAGTTTTTGGCATTTCCTTTGGGACCAGCTATAAAATGAATAATATTTCTAGCTGCCGTTCTTTTTGACAATGAAGGTATTTTGTTTGACCACTTATGCCCGTTTTTACCTTTTAGAGCCTTTCCCGGATTTACAATAAACTGAGAAACAGTGGAGTTCTCACCTGATGTTCCAGGTACTTCTTCTGTAGATTTTTCGCTTTCCACCACTATTGCTTTTATATCTGCATCCATTAAATTTACAGATGAACTGGATACACTGGATGGCTGGAAAATTTTGGAATTATCACTATTTTTAGAGTCATCTTCTTCATCTGAATCGTCCGATTCAAACTCCAAAGCATCTTCTTCTAACTCCCAGTCACTTCCACTATCTTCAAAAGGTTCCTGCTCACTATCTTCACCATTCATTATACGCTGTATTTCATCGTTTATTTCACTTGCCGTTAAAGGTTTTCGTGATGACATAGTGCTACAATTAAATAAAATAATATTTACTACAAATATAAAAAAGAATTAGATAATGACTTACCAAAAACGTCACCGGCGTCCAAATAAACTTGAGAGAAAAAAACTAACGTAGAAGGTGGACTTTCGTAAAATTGACGACGTGCCCTCAAAAAATCTAATACATAAATACAGTAGTGGAGAAACGCACTCACCGCCTGTTAAATCAAGACTAAAGAAACAGCTACTGAGAAGTGTATGGGCAGAGGTTACGCGACTGCACCCGAACTGCGGCGAAAACCGAGGAGCGTCGTCAAATTTACGATAGTCCACCTTTCTAGGGTTAATAGACCCAGCATACGAATATTATTTTGTATATTTCCCATAGGTTTTTAAATAAAAAATAATGTTCAATTGAATCGGTGTAAATAAAAACATTCTAAGTCGTTTTTTTTTTCATTTTTGAAATTTTGATGGAAATTTGTTTTATAAACAGTATTGCCTCTTTTGGTGCAAAAACATTCTAAGTCTGGTCTCGCTATCATGTTAAATAGGGAGTTGAAATTATATTAGTAAGCTATAATTGTAAACTAAAAGATTCTATGTCAGTGACTTGTAGTCAGATGTTTTTGTAGGCAACACTATCAACATATATTTATTGTACCGTAAATTATTGTGTTCTGTGAATCCCTGATTAAATAACCACACTTTTGATTGTTTTTGTGAGGTTAAAGTTGTTTTAGCACCATTTTTGCATTTGTAAAAATTTTGATGGATGAAGAATAAATCATTACTAGCGACGGAAAAAAAAAAAGTAAAACAAGAAACTAAGTGGAAAAGATTTATCGTGAGAAATGCTAAAGTCAAAGGTGAAGACTACATTGATTACAAAGTTAGAGTTGTACCAGCTATCACTGTTCTATATAGCTCGATAATAAAATATTACATTGCTATTAAAATAATGTTCAATTAATATAGCCATTGTACCATGGCTATGGCTATGGTTCAATGTTGGCATTGTACCAATTATATTTTTTATGTAATAAACTAAGGTTTATTTCATCTAGACTCTTTTATTTCAGATGTAAAAATAAGTGTACAGACCGCTTGTACAATTCATTTGAGAACACTAGAAACTTGAGCAAGAACAAATCAAGATTGAGCATGATACTTTTTTGAGCCAGAAAAAAAGGTGCAGAAGCGAGGGCTGCTCATAATGTTTATTTTACATACGAGGTATTTGTGGGTGAAACCAGAGAAAAGGTATGTTTACAAGCATGTAAGTCGCTATTTGGCATTAAAATAAGTCATATTAGAAGGCTTCGTTCGTTCATTATTATTAATGGGTAAAACTCCCAAGGATCTTCGTGGGAAAAAAATGGGCACTAACGCAATCAGTGGTCATACCAGGTTACTGATAAGACAACATATTGAAAGTTATCCATTAATAGAAAGTAAATATGCAGTGTACTTATGCAGTAAATATGCTGTCTTACATTTAATAAGCAAAATTCTAATCCTAATTTCAATGTTCATTGCAGTCTTCGCAAATCGGTTTAACATGTTCTAAGCATAACCATTTTTGGCATTTGATACAAAAATATCGTGTTTTACGATTTTGACAATAGGCGCAACGATCTCGTGTATTTGGACTCGGAGGCGCTGGATCTGCATGTACTCCTGCATGTACTTTCTTGTCCAGTATTTACATCATTAAAACTCAAGCAAAGTAGAAAGAATACAAATCGCCTATGAGTCATAGTAGCTCGAAACACTTCTCCACCTGTTCCATCAGTTGCCCAAAATTCTTTGCAATTTTGGCAGATTGCTTTGAAAACCACAGGTAGGTACAATAGACCAATTAACGGCTTTATTTGCACAGTATCTGTAGGTCTGGCTTCATTCGAATCTACATAATTGTTTCTTAGTTTCCTCCTCCAATCCTTCCTCTAATTATGTTTCCAATTCTTCCTCCTATTCTTCTTTTGTATATATGTTGTGGTCACTCTTCTTCACACCTATCCGATTCTGGCTCGCTTTCCAAATCAATATTTTATTTTTCTACTTTATCATAGAGCTGTTTTAATCTTTGAATTTCTTTTAGATAAGGATCCATCACTGAAATCTGAAATACAAGAGAAAAAAATTAAAGGTTGGAACATTACTATATTTATATAAAACCATAGGAATACTTAGTATATGTGGGTTATACTTCACAAAACATAGGAAAATAAATTTAATTGTCGAACTCACAAAAATTACTCGAATAGTCGGGTATAGTCTGACAAATGACCAAAAGTGCAAATAACTAGCGAACCATTATACACTAATGCAAACCCCGTTGTTCACTGTTGTTCGACATGTAGACGGAAAGATAGTGACGAACGTAGCGCACTCCGACATAAAATAAGCAGTGAGGTATAAGAAATAAAATGTAGCAGATCTCACAAGCCACACTCGACTACTCAAGCGTTAAAATAGAATGAGTGTCCAAAGAATCAGTCAACAAGCCTCGAAAACAAGACGGATCCAAATGACGACGAAAACAGTAAGAAAAAAGACAATGAGAAAGGATATGTTAGGCATAGCATGTTGGAATATCAATTCAAGGACAAGTAGAGAACAAGAAATAATTATGGAACTGAATACCTACAAAATCGATATATGCGGAATTTCAAATGCAAGAAAAAAAAAAGATAAAAGAACTGTAAAATATCCAAATTACATATGGACGAATTTGGTCCGAAGTAAGTATTACATTAGAAATAATGTAATAGAATAGTAGAAGGCATTTCGGAATTAGAGAGTGTACTGAAATTTAGACAATCATTAGTTGTGGTATCTCACTGCGATACTTCGCCGACTTCCGTAACTTCAGCTCCTACGAAATCTTCTGAGGAAAAAACATTTTTATTAAAGGAATAGCAACCAGTGTTTAAAAACCCAGAAATAATGTTTTTCCTATTAAATGCTTGGTCAAAGGCTAGAGCTGTTACATGTGCAATGTTATAAATTGTTCTAGCTTTTCCCGGATGTATAGACATATATAAGTTGAATGCTGCACGACAACGACCCTTAAAAGTGCCAAATACACACACACACACACACATCTAGAGGCTGCAAACAATATTTTAAGTGTGAAGGAAACGTTAAGAGTACTGAACCATTGTCCCTGTAATACAATATAACATCTAACGTTGCATAAGTATTATGGTTATTCAAAAGTATTAACGCAGGGTTTTTCTTAGAAGCATGCATGTTTTTTTAATATACTTTACAACTTCGAGGAATGCTTCGTTGGTCATACAATCACTTAGAAAAGCAATACCAATGCTGCCTTCTGTAGCTCCAGTCAGAAATAACTCTTTAAATCACACTCGTATGAAGATATAAACAAGTGGAAAAGCATTTCCATTGGCAATAATTTTTCCAACAAACGTCACTTGCTCACCTCTCTCTGCTCCAACTGCTTGTCATACTTGCTTACAGCCCTTATTTGCGACAACTTTTGGCATTTGCAGAACTCATCTTTTATCTACGTTCATGATTTTATCACTAGTTAATTTTTACGTTTTGTAAAAAGTCTCTGGGTTATCAAAAAACATGTCTACGTTAACTTTATTAAAACTGATGTTTCTGGCTAGACTAGTAAATTCCGGTTTTCGCAAAGATAAATTATTGCGACGCTTCATGAAACCTTTCATTCACTCAATTCCAGCAAAATGATTTTCCGGCCATAACTTTGGCACATTTTATTCAAACTTCAGAGCATACTAATATGCGAATGTTCGAATTTGAAAGTAGATTAATCCATACTGTAATTTCTAAGATTGGAGAATTTAATTTACTAGACTGTCCTCTTCTCTATTTAAAAGAATCTGCTGTGTTTGATATTTTGATGAAAACTTTATTTCTGATATTTCTGTATAATTTATATTTTTTTTTATTAAGTTTTTTTATACTTTTATGTAATATGGACTTCTTCAATTTATATCTTCCTGCTACGTTTCTGATTGATCCGTTACCATTTGTTATATTGCAAATGGCCTGAACAACTACGTTTTCTGGAATATTACTTTGATCAGTTTTTCTGATAGAGGTTCTCACCATTATTTCGAAACGTAAGGTAAAAAAAGATATTTTAGGTTATTTTGTTTAGAAAGAACCTATGGGGTACAAGTTGACATTGTCCACTTGTTCCCCTGTAAGGTTTTGCTCACATCTGCCACGTATGCATAGTTTTTCAAAAGAACAGGATATCTGTTTTTAGTTTATGACTAGAACAGACCTGTAAAAACTTACCTGATCAAATATGACAATATTCAAAATACGATCCACTTTACAAGGAAACACAGAATGTCACTAAATATTATTACAATGTCTGAAAAACTGTTTATTTACGAAAATGGTTGCGTTTCGATTTAATTTGAGTTTCTTACCACTCCCTAACACGTGTTTCTGGGTCTACCCGTCATCAGAGAGAGTTTGTAAGAAAACTCAAACCAAACCAAAACGCACCGACTACTCTGGCAATTATAGAAAAAATAATTACCAGAGTATGCTACTAGAGACATCTAGTGATGAAAGATGAAGTTAAATGTGTCGATAGCAATTAAAGTATTGTACTTAATTGCTAATAAGTACTTTAATTGCTATCGACACATTTAACTTCATCTGTTTATTTACTTTTACGCGACAAAAGTAACACAGTCTCATGACACAAACAAATGGCATCTGACATTGAATTTATTTACTGGCATAGAACTATATCACCAGTGCCACCTTGGAGAGTAAGTTAAAACCACTCGAAACGAAATCTAGACGGAAAAAAATCAAATGTTCACTTATGCCTCCCCTTCCCCTATATATACTGGAATGCAATTTGAACTAGGTAGTTTTGGGATTGCTTTTGTTTTCTGAAAGAATTGTATTAGTATGTCCCAGCATTGATTTCCTACGATAATTGTGATTTAATTTATATAAAAGTTTAGCATGTTTAAATCTGAATAAAATTGCTTAATGTCCATATACGGTTTACCAGTTGTTGGGATATAGTACTGGATTATATTTATATTTTCTAGATTTGAAATAAATCTCAGCGGTTTGAATTAAATATTCATATCGCTTTAATATTTGAAAAAATTTTTCATTGCATGCTTACGTTTTTGATTTATTAGTACATTTATATACATAACAATAATATAAATTTAAAATTCTAGAAACCTTTCATTGTTTCATAGAACGTTACCTACAATGCACCCCTTGTTTGTAGAAGTGTATATAAAGTTATTAAGGCACTTTGAAACATCGCTCAATGTCTTGCTAGTATGAACCGCAAACTCAAGGCCTATGTTTACCGTTGGTGACTATTCCCATATCGTCTTTTGTTAGAAGCAAACAATCTAACAACTAGTGGAAATTACTTACGAAATTCAAATCCGTTTTGTGTATTTGGATCAAAGTAATTGTAAACTGGGAAATGGAGAAGTCGAACTTTATTTAAGAAAAACCGTTCAACAAGTGACTGTTGCTGTAACTATGCTCGAGCTTGGAGAATTGTACCATTTCTATAATTAGTTATAATATATGAATTTTCTCCAACCAGTTGGAAACACTGTTTTGGAAACACTGGCAATATATTATCAATAGTAAATTTCTTTTTAGTTCAAAGGCTTATATTTTCTTTACATTGTTCTACTTTAAAGTCTCCAATCCAATGGCACGTAGTCCAACAATGTATTACAGAGGATGATTCATTGGTAAGAACTGATTTTCAACTGTCAACTGTTGGAAAATTCCACAATTCCAGAGGCGTCGTTATTTCATTATTTCTTTTAGGATTTAATTATTTTATTAAAAAATAAATTTCATTGAGACCTGCACGTAACTATGCCGTTTTGTGAATTTCGTAATTAGCCAACTCTTGTCTTACTATAATGAGAATGTAGGTACTTGATTTCCTACGATTAAATCTTTTACCTGAATTAATTTTCTGAATCCACACATACCAAAAATAATTCGTGTTATCTTAAAACCTTTATCGACAAGAAAATATGTGCTGCGGCAGCGGTGGCGACATCTGTGTTCATATTACCCCTTACGCTCCCGAGCCTTCATTTTTTGAAGTTGCAGATAAAATTTTACCATAGTACTTATTAATACATTATTAAAAATCCTGATTTTTTTTAGACACAAAAATTGACGTTAAACAGGATTTTGGGGATGCTCACTTTTGGCTTATATGGGAGTCAAAATGATACTTTTAGCACAAGTGTTATAACAAATGAAAATATATGAAAACGTTTAGCCTTAGATGAGAAAATTACTTAATATGAAACTTTTTTAAGCAATTTTGATTTGTCTGCAATAATTTAGCAAGTAATTAACTTCTACTGCAAGGTAAATATCCTCGTTATTAAAATTTATTATAGATTCTATTACAATTGTATACAGGGAAATTAGAAAGTTAAGATTAATGTGAGAATACAATACTATAATTCTAAAGAGCTTCAAATACGATTAGAAGTAAATCAGGGTTTCATTTTGTCCCCACTAATAGTGTAACAATTTACGATTTGCTTATAGGGTCTAAAAAGGGGGACTGAACAATTACTAGACTTGGAGACAGGGTAAGAAAATAAATTGAAACGTTTGCGAACGGATACTTGTGTTTTGGTTGGAGAGCTGAGAGGTGGATTGGGATTCCTTAATTTGGGGAGGACTGTAAGGACTAACTACAAAAAAAGAATCAAAAAACTACTTACAGAGAGGTCCTGCGCAACACTACAGAAGAAGATTCCTAAACTATTTAAAATAGGACGCCGTTTAAAAAAATCGTCATGTTGTTTGGAAAGAAAGGCATTTCTTTCCTTAAAAATGTTAAGGATGAATATCTTTTTAAAATAAATAGTTTTAAACTTCTTGTTTAAAGAGAAATATTACACATTTATTTTTATTTTACATAAACTGTTATTACAAATAAAAATATCTAAATTTATCAACAAATGTTACATTGAACTTTCTAACAAAAGAGACTTAATAATTATGGTTATGTATCAAATGACAGAAAAGGATATATTAACTATCATATGTCGAAATGAAATACCAAACTTTTGTGAATTAATAATTAATTATCAAGGTTAATTTTACTAAAATATAACAATTAGCTGATCCATAAAATTTATATTTATTTCTAAAACCTTTAAACTGAAACGAAAGCAAATATTAGTATATTAAAGATAAATGTTTATTTATAAAAATTTAACAAAACTAATTGCTTGACTGGCTAATTATTTCTTTTAAAATGATTAGAAAAAGTTGGTTACCTTAGATTTAAATACAAAAAACACTGTTCCACACAAACTTTAAACGATCTGGATCCGACCCACGGGAGACACAAAATGAAAGGCACACAAATCTTGGGACAGGTCAATCATCAAACTGGGCTTTAGGTTATCCTGGATGATAACAGTACATATTCTTTAAAATACGGCTGCTTATTTTTCACTCAAAACCATGTAGGGCCACTTAGCCTTTAAGACACTGTTAATTAAATCCCTTTGTCACGGAATACAGCAACCAACCGGTGATTATCGCACTTCACGAAGACTGCCAAATAGCATCTTTAGCTTAAATCACCTTCTTTTTGTTCAATTTCAATTCATGGATTTCTGCCTTTAATAATGATATAGGCGACACCATTTGATATCAGAAATTTTTGAGTGCCTGTTCTATGACCCCATTAGGTATGGATGGACAGACATTTGATATCAATATTCTCTTACCTGGAGACATAACTCTTCTTATAGTCAGCTCAACGGAATTTACAATTACAGTTAAATGCTTTAATATAAGCTGGTCTACAGCTCGGTTTTTGATACGTAGATACACACTCGGTTGTTTGAGATTTTCGATGAAAAACAAACATCTTTGGAATTAACGATATTTCCAACTGCTTTAACGTAGTCCAATAATACAGATTGGGATGAGAATGTATAATATTTGCTTGTTCTTTTTTTGGAAAAATAGGTTTAGGTCTTATTTTAGCTGCAGCAACGTAAGAAGTTATAGGTTTATTGTTTTCTCCGTCGTTCGTTAAGATTATTGATTTTGTTACGGTTGAAGTAGTTTTGACAATTGTACCTTGTAATTGACCCTTGTAGTCAAAAGCAACAGGTTTAGGTTTATCCGTAATAATTGCTGTAATTTTTGACCAGTGTCTAGATAACGACAATACACCATGTCGTATTACTGGTTGTCTATGAAAATGACGTAGAGCGAAAGGTAACCTTAAATGTACTAATGTTTCACTAATAAGCACCAAAAAGATTCAAAGATAAACAAAATAAACAGTTCAATGCAACAATTATTGTCAGATTTTAAATAACATCAATACGCTTTCTTGTAGGCAAGACTAAACAGCAGTTTCCAATACACTACACCATTATGTTTAAATGTTCAAAATTTAGTTAATTTACAATCCAACTATTCACTTTAAAACTGAAATAACGATTCTCAAAGCGTCCTTTACACGTTTAGATACAGTAAAAATCCCCGACTTGTATTTAATTCATCCCAAACTAATCAATTTAAAATATGTTTCATTTAATATTAACGAACATAGTAAAACGCAGATTAGTAATTAGATAAAAATAATTAAAAATATTTGCTTTTACTACCAAAGTTCATAGCTCCTTGTTCATTTAGCTTTTTACAAAAAAAAATATTACTTTACATCTTTACTTACTCATATAATCCAAATCATATTCCTATCTTGTAATGTTCATCCGAGTGTTCTTTGAAGTTAATCTTACGAAATTGATTTTAGGTAAAGCTAGGGGAATGAATAGAGTAAATGTATTCTATGGACTAACTTCATTATTTTGTCGACGTGGTACTTGGGTTTAAGGGACATGTATGATGTATGAAGCAAACCTTGTAAAGAAGTTAAGAAGTTGATAAGGGTAAATTGGAGAAGAGAACAGCTTGAGTGCTCTTTATTAGATTTAGATTGAACGAGACAAAGTTTTCAAAAGGATTTTTGTTGCGAAATGAAATAGACCGAGTTTAACAGAATTTTAAACGGATATTGTCTGGATTTTATTAAATCAAAAATTAACAGCAATTAAATAGTTGCAGGTCACGGTTTTATTTTTTTTTAGACTAATTATCAAAACCTAATTATCATGCATATTTTGGTATATATTAACTAGACAATATCAAATTTTTGCTTAATAACTACAGTGAAATATTACTGCATGCTGAAATACAGAGTATTATTTGTTATATACGAAAATTTATCGCAGAAATTTCTTCTTCACGGTCACTGCTTCACTCAATACGTTTTAGTCGCTTGAACAACTCTTTCCTTTCAACCCATCGATCGCGTTTGGAAAAATTCAACAATTATTTATTATAAACTCGTTATAGATTTTGTATTTTTGACTTTTTTGCTATTGTTCCAGAAGTATTAATGAATTTTTCAGCCTACATTTAGAATAAATAAACTGGACGTTGGCGGTTCTACAATTTCAGAATTCGTGATTTGTTTGTCTAATGTTGTTTAGAAGCTATTTTTGTAATATTTTATTATTATTCACTATAATAAATTTAGATCAAGGCCGCGTTTGACCGAAAACGTCGTGTAGCGAGCCCATCGAGATAGAAAAAAAAATTGGGTGTGGCAGTCCAGTGGGACTGCCGGTAGAAGTTATACTTCTATACACGCATCCGTTACAAATTTATTTGGGAGTCAATCTGCACAATCATTACATATGTAATGCTATAGGTGTAATAGAGAGCAGAAAGAGAAACAGAATTAGGTATATGGTGCATCGTTTGTTGTATATAAACAACATTTGACCTATCATAGGGGTATAGTAAATGATGGATTAAATCAATATTTGACAATTATTGATTAGAATGTATATTTTTATTTTCATATATGTATGAAAGGATTTGAATGCAAAAAATTTTTTTTACGCATACTCTCCAGTAAAATTCATTGTTTATTTCATTATTAATATAAAAATACAATACAATACACTGCAACATAATTCAATATAATAAGACAATGCACATTAAAATGCAATATTCACAAGTATTTAAAAATGACAATATACATAACTTACTTACGCATGTATTTAATTTACCATGATAATAATATTAATAAAATAAAAATATTGTTTCGTGATACAACTTGTCTGATATTGACAGATACAAAATTAAATTGTTGTTTGTTGTGTATATAAGTACACATTTGAACTTTCTTGAGATATTTACAAGTTTTAGTTTATAATTTAACATGCCTAACGAGGCTCAAGACAAATCTGAACAGAATGGAAAAATAATAATAATATTAATAAATATTAAATATATTTACAAAAGGAACATTTTTATTCTCGAGAGAGAAAGAGGGAGAAAATATATCTTCTGTCTCTCTCTCTTACCTATATCTTACACATGTAATGATTTTGCCGATTTACTCCCGTACAAATTTCCAACGTCGAACGCGCGTATAGAAGTATAACTTCAAAACCTATTTTGAGCAACAATACCTATACGAAGAATAGAAATGCGATTGCCGTAGGCTCTTTTTAGGGTTATATCGTTCATTTTTGGACAAAGACCTCCTCCAACTCCTTCTCTATTGTATAAACAATTTATCTTAATTAACAAGCAAAATATCTTGGTCGCCTACCTTTGTAAAGTCTCGAATGATATATTGATTATTGTATTGTGGCGGTCCAACGTTGTTTATTTTGTCTAACAAGTTGTCTGAAGGAAGGATTGCACTTACTTAACGTTTCTCGTAGGTAACCGTTCTGATATAGCAGCAGTTTTATCAGGATTAACGAAAATTTCTTGTTTTTGGTATTAAATGTTCTACTCTAAAAATATCTTTCGCGAGCAAACATGTACTTTTTTCGATTTGCTAGAAGATTAAACTCATGCAGTCTATCTAACACTGACTTAAGATTAATCAAATGTTCATCGAATGAGCTGTAGAGTAAGATAGCCGGATAAGATCGTCTAGGTAACTTAAAATCACAACTAATTACTATTTAAATGGGAATAAGACACAATTAAAGGTTAAAATACGTTTATTGGCGTTTCAATTTCCACTTCGGAAATCGTTCTCAAAATACAAACATTAGTAGACGACTTTAAAATGTATAATGTATGTCTGAATTGTCAGTATAGATGAGTCAGATAAAATTAAATTATTAGAAGAATTTTTCACAAAGTAACAAAAAACAAAATTTGTTTAATTTACTAAACCTAATTTATTAACCTTTAATTGTGTCTTATTCCCATTTAAATAGTAATTAATTTAAAATGCCACAAGAAAATAGCTTCAAAACAATATTAAAATCACAACGTTACTAAGATTACGGAGAAAACGGTCCACGAGTCTTTAAAAAGTCATTGGGGCTCCTTTAAGATCAAAAAGCATCCGTAAGTACCGCTAAGCCCTGGACGGTGGCACAAACACAGTTTTACCACTGTCATCTTTCGCGACATTCAGCGACTCTCAGGTAGTGTTTCAGAAGTAATGCCGGTCTTACAGCGGCCATTTCACTTCCAGGGCCCTGATTCTATAAAAAAAAAATAAAAATTTATAATTGAGATTTCGACTCAAAACATGTCGAAATTAATATGGCGACGTCGAAATACGACTTTGCGAACCTTGTGGATTTCAGCTGAACTAACCAAACGACGTCACTAATTTTCGATTTATCGAAATTAATTTCAGCTTCAAGAAAGTGGTTGAAATTTCATTTCGAGTCGAAATTAATCTGACATGACTGGCTGGACTGGGAGAAGTGAACTTAGGTTTAGTTGAGGTAGGCGGTGTTGTATTTTGATCCTTGCAAGGAAAACTGAGGCAAAAAGTATTAATGTGGCTGTGTTTTACGGACATTTGCTAGTTTTGGAGGAATTAGAGAGGATAGATATCCGACGCTCAAAACGGAGGATAAGAAGAATGTTACGGGATACTCAAAATTCTTTTTCACTAAGTGATGCTCAATTTAGGCAGCAATTCCGGCTTAATAAACAAGCTGCAAATTATTTAATAAGGGTATTAGAACCATATTTGGAAGAAGGTGTTTATGCCTCTAGAATAACCAAAATGTTTAGGGTTAGTATTACTAAGCTGCAGTTAATTTAAAAATATATTAGAATATAACCACTAAGTCAAATCTTAGTGGTTATAACTTAACGATCTCCCACATCGCCTTTTTTTTTCTGGCCATCTTTTCTTTCAATTCAAAATATAATTGAGAATGGCCACTATTTATGATTTAACAACTCAAACAAGAAAAAACAGACGTTCACGTAACGTAAACAAAACAAACATTCAACAAGTGTAGTGCAGCCAATAAACAACAGGACCAACCCAAATTTTCAGCAGTGTCAAAATGATAAAGTAAATATCCCCAGTTTTAACTACAATCGAAATGAATGAGAATCACTAGCGATTGCGACTGTCATGGCGTAGTCGCTTTTAAATTTCAACATCGAAATGAAACAGAATCAGGACCCAGGTCACTGGGTGATAGACGAGGGTCTGCTTTAGCAGGTAGGCGTTCTGCGTAGAGTCAGCGACGAGAGGGTGTTTAAAAGTAACTCAGGAACTATCGGCAGGAGTACGAAGAACGAATCCTGCACTAAGGTCAGTCAGACGGCGTCCTGGACTGAGATGTCTTTTGAAGATTCCAGATCACCCTCTATAAAGACGAAAAATAAAGGTTCCGCAACATTATCTTGATGATATTCTGATTGTAAGTCTATGATAGACTTACAAAAACTTCGCTTAGCAACGTGTATTCAACGGTTAGATAAAGGTAAATTGGTGAAAAGAGATACCACATCAAAACTCACTAAAATGTAACCTTGTGGAAGTTTGAAGTTATTAATAAATTCACTAAAATGAAAGGAATCGATAATACTATAATAATTATTAAAGTTGTATAATAATTATACTATTGCTATTCAACTAATAATTTATTGATTCATTTATCAATGTTACAAAATATAAAAAGAAATTTTTTATGAAATAGTTTAATAATATTTTTAAATTAATATGATTCATGTAATTACTCAGTTCTAAAATATTATAAACCTTGGACTGTGGAAGTTGAATTAACACGTTGCGTATGGCTGTACAAAAAAAATATACCCCCCACAGGCGTTTTTTTATGCATCTAGATTCATTTTTATCTAATTAACATGCCACAGTAATTTTTCTTGTTTCATTTCGATATATCATAAGTTTTTTAGAATATACTTTGTGGCACAACGTTTGTTTCACGCCGGCCAAGGATTAATTTGTCTATTCCAGCCGGCGTGGTGTGTTACGCGTACCACACGCTATATTTCGCGTCAAATGCATATTGGTTCTTGGAACAGTATTGGGGTGACTCAATTTGCAGATCGTTTGTATTCTGTGTCTAGTTAGAAGTAGTCTTAGTTGTTATTAGTTGTTGCTGACGGAGTGTTGTTATCGTGCCATTTATTGCAATATGGGAGATTATGAAAAAGAACAGAGCCATCTGCAAGCCATTTGGGATGAGATTATGTCTGATGAGGACAATGAAAGCGAATTTGCGATGTTTATTTGTCAGAAGAATATGAACCTGAATCTTCCAATGAGTATTCTTCTGATGGTTGCGAGGAGCCAGTTCTCAAAAAGCGTGTCAAGAGAAATCATAAAAAATCTGGCGAAGGTACTTCTAATGTGGTTTCTGCAACCGTAAGTTATTGGACTTTATTTTTATTTTGTCAACAATAAACAGTAAACTTTTTCTAGATGGATTTGGAATCTGGTTCACATGAAACTATTTCAATCCAAGGAACAAGGACTGTTGAACAACAAACAAATATTATTGATGTAACTATACAAGAAATAATTGATATGGCCACAATTACTGAAGAAGTGTGTCATAGCGAGCAATTTCAGTGGAGGGATGTATATGGAACATCGCTGAAAACATTCGATTACAGTGTAGAAAACGACGGAATATTATATTTGTATTACAATAATTATATAGGTTTAAAACCAAATGAGTGTTTCAAGATCTTCCTTACTGACGACATAATAAATTATATAGTTGAACAAACCAACTTATATGCACAGCAGGTTTTACAAAATTATACTACACCGTCAAATAAGAGGAAACACAAAAAGAAGTGGGTTTCTACAAATACTTCTGAAATGGAAAGATTTTTTGGCATTATTATGTGGATCGGATTAGTCAAATATCCTTGAATAAAAGCATACTGGAGTAACGATATTTTGTATACAAATTCAATAAAAAGTATAATGTCTCGAGATCGATTTGAAGAGCTATTAAAAATGTGTCACTTTAGCGACAATAATGACCGGACAGTAGTAAATCATCGGCTAAGAAAAATTACTACACTTCTGGAGAAGCTAGTTGAACAGTTTCAAGCAATAATGGTACTATGTAAAGAAGTATGCATAGATGAGACACTTGTGCCGTTTAGAGGACGCCTAAAATTTAGGCAATATATAAAGAACAAACGGCACAAGTTTGGCCTACAACTATACAAATTATGTACTATAGGTGGGTACACATACAATTTCAAAGTGTATTCTGGTAATGATAAGACTGATGATGGTAGTGCTTCCGCAGAAGTTGTGTTGCATTTGATGGATAATCTACTTGACTGTGGGCGTACTTTATACACCGACACCTATTACACAAGTGTGAGTCTTGCAACCAAGTTATTAGAAAGAAGTTCTAGTTGTTAATACTAAATTAAAAAAAAATGAAATTGTTGCCGAAGAAAGTTCTACTGGTATAGTAATGCTAAAGTGGAAAGACAAACGTGACGTGATGGTGCTTACGAAAAGAAAAAAACATCAAGCAGACACCACTAAAATAAAGAACAGACGCAGCGAAATAGAGAAACCAACTGCTGTCGTTAGTTACAACAGGTGCAAGAGCTACATTGATTTATCAGATCAACTCAAGTCTTACTCTCATTGCCTTAGACGAGGTAATAAGTGGTACCGAAAATTAGCAGATGAACTGATTTTTGGCTGTGCATTAGTAAATTCCTTTCTAATATATAAGGAGGTAACACAGAAAACAATTCAAATAACGGAATACAGAGAGCTGTTAGCTGCAAGGTTATTATTCGGTAAACATCGTGTGAACTAGAACACGTTTTGGTACACCATAAACTAAACCGTTGTGTTGTGTGTTATAAGGCCTTAAAAGAATCAAATGACAGGAACACTGCAGCGAATACTCGTTTTGTTATAATTTACTAATATTCCGATGTTTCATATGCTTATTATAGCTTTGAACTAAAACAATTTTTACTATTTACATTTTTTTATTCACCTTACCAAAAATAGGTTGATAAAATCAAAACAAACGTCCGGCGCATATCAGCCTCTCGCTAGGACGGCTCTTTTTGTATTCCTGCTTAAATAGCACAGTCGCATGAACCGTTTTGTAACACACGCCGTCTAAGTGAAAGTATACCATGTGGTACACTATTTGTGCCACGCCGTTCAAGGATCAAATCGAGTGTGAGACACGTATTGTCTCACTCCGTACGCAACGTGTTAAATATGTACTTGTGGCTGGTTAACAGGCTACAACTTAGTCACTTGTATTATAATATGAAACGATCGACCTCACTTGTTTGTTTTTCTTCAAACCATTCCTTGAAAGTGAAATGCTGTTTCCAAGCATCTGTTGCTTTCTTTTTAATAGTTCGTACAGACAGAGATTTCTCCTTACTATATCATATCTTTAAATTTCACGCTCCAATGCATTAGCGGTTCGGTTCGGTAGGTGTTTGGACTTCAAGAACACTGTCTCTCACGGGATGGTTCGTTTACTATTACTATAACATAGGTCCCATTTGCCGAGTGTTTCCGAGAATTGTAGAAGCTCTTTGTGGTAACTGTCATTACTTATTTTACAAGAAATTTTTGTAATCATTTTAATAATGTTACCTAAAATCAAAATTAAACTAAATTAATATTCTACTGTTGGAAAAGCGATCTTGTGATCTTGATAGTTTCTCGGCGAATACTAGTTTTAAACTTAAGTTTTTTACATAGTTTTTTACATTACATGTATAATGACCACATGTTTCTTTTGCTGTTCTAAGTCTATAACATTTACTACAATCAAACGGCCAAAATCAAAATAGAAGACCAGTTAACTGATAAAATTGCAATAGAACGTGGAGTACGACAGGGCTGTATTTTGTCTCCATTGTTGTTCAACATTTATTCTGAATGGGTATTTAAGGAAGCTTTAGACGGTTGTGCGAAAGGAATACTAATAAACGGCGAATGGTTAAATAACATTAGATATGCAGATGACACTATAGTTTTTGCCGATAATCTGAATGCCTTACAGATATTAACAAATCGCATAACAGAAGTCAGCAACAGATACGGACTACCTCTTAACATAAAGAAAACCAAATTTATGACAATTAGTAAAAAACCAATACTAAATGCTCAACTTACAATCAACCAACAGAATATCGAAAGAGTCGAGCAATATACATATCTAGGCACCAATTTAAATAGCCAATGGGACCACTCAACAGAAATTAAACAGCTAATAATAAAAGCAAAAGCAGCATTCGCTAGAATGAGAACCATTTTCAACAGTCGAGACATATCATTAAAAACAAAATGCCGTCTAATGAACTGCTACATATTCACAGTTCTGCTCTACGGAATGGAAGCATGGACACTGACTGTTGCATCTATGAATCGGTTCGAAGCTTTCGAAATGTGGTGTTATAGGCGCATCTTACGTATATCCTGGGTTGACAGAGTTACTAATGTGGAGGTCCTGCGTAGAATGGGGAAAGAATGTGAAATTCTCATGACCGTCAAAAATAAAAAGTTGGAATATCTAGGACATGTAATAAGAAATCAAGAACGTTACGGCCTTCTCCAGCTGATTCTCCAAGGGAAAGTAAATGGTAAGAGAGGACCGGGAAGAAGACGCATTTCCTGGCTTCAAAATTTACGAAAGTGGTATAACACGACTACCACTGAACTGTTCCGCGCTGCAATAAATAAAGTAAAGATAGCCGTGATGATCGCCAACATCCGGAACGAATAGGCACTTTAAGAAGAAGTCTATAATAAGTACTATAATCTGTACTTAGTTTCAATTGATTGTTTATACAACTTAACTATTCAATGGTTCAATGTCTCAAGCTTTTTTACATTTCAT
Source organism: Diabrotica undecimpunctata (assembly GCF_040954645.1). Taxonomy (NCBI): domain Eukaryota; kingdom Metazoa; phylum Arthropoda; class Insecta; order Coleoptera; family Chrysomelidae; genus Diabrotica; species Diabrotica undecimpunctata. The sequence continues at coordinate 34,802,408 of NC_092807.1, read as the reverse complement.
ACCATTGACTGCTACATGTCATTTTGAGGTAACACTTTTGTATTAACATCTCTATGGATGTTTGGTTTTTTCATATTATTCTTTTTAGATGAACTGATGATGCTTTCTGATTAGAGAGCGAAACGTCTTCGAATAAATAGATGAAGTAGCCACCTTCTTTGTTCTTTTTTTCTCTTTCTCTCTCCCTCTCTCTCTCTCTCTCTCTCTCTCTCTCTATATATATATATATATATATATATATATATATATATATATATATATATTATAGTAAACTTAAATATTGGGGAGATCTGCAAGAAACTTTCTTGCAGATTTCCCCAATATTTAAGAGTTTACTATTTAACTTATCTGCAAAGATTAAATTTCTTTTCTATATATATATATATATATATATATATATATATATATATATATATATATATATATATATATATATATTCCAAAGAAGGAACTTTCGGTGGCTCTATATAGAAAAATAATATTTATTTACAATATTTTTTAAGAGCTAGTTTAATGTATGTTATATATTATCAGTGCAAATCACAAGATCTTGAATATCCTTTTCCAGCTTTTCCTAAGTAATGGTTATGGCCATTTTTTATTATAAAAAGCATTTATTCCAACACAAGAAAGTATTCAAATCCATAGCATATATCAAAAAGATTTTCAAATATCTGCGGTCAAGGTGCAGAATTCACACACAAACTCCCGAAGTCTAGCGCCATTTCGAATGGAACCCCTGGGGGTCTTTGTGGATGATGCCAAATAACTTATTTGATGTGTCTCGACGGATTTCCACCTTTATGGCACATCCCTAAAATTTATCGCTGCTTAACCTAAACGAGATTGCGTTATTTTGGCCTCAGATAGGGGTCTCTCTACCATTTTCGGTTTTCTCTTTGAAATATGCCTTATGGTGTTTCCTGACAAACAGCCTTTTCTGTATTGCATATTAAACAAATGCGTAGAAAACGTGACTTCAAGAAACGATAAAGAAAATTGCGCAAAAGTTATAAAAAGTCGGCATCAAAATAACCATCGCTACGGCAAATCATTCTCATTTTTGAATATTTTAGATAGACAATACACATACAGGGTGTTGGAAACTTAACTTGTAGAGCAGTGTAGAGATCAATAAAATCTAAATCAATTTATCACAAATTCATCGTCCATTTACTTCCTGGTGAGCCGCAACGTGTTGTCACGTAAGGTGGTTTAACCCTTGCTGGACCAACCTTTTATTAGAAACGGCGGGCACCAAGGGGGGTCAATAAATTTCCACATATATTAATCAAAAAAGTAATTATTAAAAGTAATTTAAAAATAATACTTTTACAAATAAAAAAGTAATTCTAGATGTTAATGGAACAGTTAAAAAGATAGGAATTTATAATTTATTCAAATTCTACGGCGTCAGTTGAATTGGCATCATCGCAGGATACACAAACAATAGGCTTCTTACTGTGCTTACTGCATACATACTTCTGGTATTTTAAACAAACTATGGTTGTTTTTGCCAACTTATTGGTCGTTTTTCTTCTAGATTCTGCAAATTTGCAAGATGAATGGCATCGTCCCTTTTCATCTTGGAATGGTGTTGAAGGTAGAACTTGGAAAAGTTTGCGTTCGAGTCTATTCATTTTACATGATATGCACTACAAAATAATGAAGTCCGTTTAAATTTGCAGCTCTTCTTTCAATAAGCGGTAGCGTCAAGGAAGTCCTAATTCTTCCAGTCTTCCAGTTCTTCCGTCGTTTGTGTCCCAGAAACAAACGACGAAAATTGCTCTTAGTTTCGTTCTAATTTGGAAAATTAAGAATAAATAGAGAGTACGTATTGATGGCTACAATATCCAACTAAGTGAAAAAAACAAAGTGGCCATCTCCGTGTCGATCGCTTCGACGTATATTGTCTCGACATCTGGTTTAAAGTATTAACACCTTTCTTAGCCTCATTATAAAAAAGATTGATATTTGATTTATTTTTGTATTCATCGCTTTCAATATCATCAGAATGCTGGGTTGATAGAACGAGAAGTATCTTTGAAGGCTTCTGACTTGTTACATAAGAAAGAAGAGTAACTGGTGAGTTTCTGGACTTTAAATATGAAAATGCAAACATATTTGAATACAATTGTCTTCCTTACGTTTTCTTAAATACTTTCGGTATATGCCTGCGATTTTGCTGAAGAGTGCCAACTAAAGTCAGCCCGAAGTCTTTGTAGAGATCTTCTGCAAGCTCCACAGAAGTGTAATATCTCTCCGTCGTTACGTTACGTCCAGAGTTTCGAATCGGAGACAGCAATCTTTAAACTATTCCCTGTGGACCTCTAGATGCCGGTGTGCTGCCTTTATATTTTCCTGCATAAACCACCATACGCAAAATGTAACGAGTTGAACAATCTGTAAGCATTCGTATAAGAACACCATATTTACGAGGCTTTTCTTTCATGAAAACTTTAAACGGACATTTGCCCCGCAATAAAGATAACATTTCGTTTATTACGACGTTCATATCCGGTGCAAAATATAAATAATCGGGGCAATATACGATGATCTGCTGAATTTTTTTAGACCACAAATCGTGATAATCTAAGTTGGTGTCATCATTAGCTCCCATCAAAATAAAAATAACAAGTAAAGCTAAAATTTGTTAAAATCCTTTATAAAAGGTATATAAATTAAAACACCCAATCGGGCTATGTCATGAAGACAAAACGTTTTTCAATTTATATATCTTTTATAAAGGATTTTAACAATTTTTTGTGATACTTGGTATACAGCCAGCTACATGAACTTAGTTTCCTTGTGGATTTTAAAGCTAAAATCTCGGTATCATCTGTTTTTGGCACATTTTTACGTTCAGCTTCTTCATTCGTATGCCGCACAAGATTTTGCAGTATTTCCGGAGTAAAGAATTTTTGAAACGACTGCAATATATTGTCTACTTTGCCTTCGTGTCGAAGTCCTGGTTGCTCACAAAAAATGTTTGGTACGGTTTGTCGCATAGGGAGTGGTGGGTGGGTTAAGTAGATTCTTCCTGAGTTTGATTTATATACATATGGCGTGTCACAGTTTTTAACAATTATGTCGAAACTGGAAATATTCTCAGATAAATTTTCAATGTCGTCGTCTTCGTTGAACACTTCAATATGGTCTTCGTTTTTACTCACGTCTGAGTCACTGTTGCCGGAACTAATGTCTGACCGAACCTCAAAATCAGAGAGGTTTGCCACCCCTTTTTCTAATTATTTTTGCGTTAAATATTTATTCATTTTCAGTTTTCTTTTCACATACAGACTGTAACGTTATAAACGCCACATCTTTATTAATTTATATTTTAATAATTATTTCATTTTAATTTGTTTATTTATTTATTAATTTCTTTATCTTCAGTTTAATTTTTACTATTTTTTACAAAATAGTTGGCGCCCTATGTTTTTTCTTTTCTTTCATTGTCTTTATTTTCTCTCTCTTTCTGTCCCGTAGAATAAATATTCGCCCTCTCTTTTTTTGTTCGGCAGACTATTCTGTTCCGTGTTGACAGAAAAGCTAGTTTCATGATATCTATAGCAACATCCTATGACATCTGTGCTAACTTCATTCTGTCTCCCACTTTCTGTCAAAACAACTTTTCTGTAGTGGGAATATTTTTTGCCTCTTTTTGAAATTTATAAAAGAAGGCAAAAATTATTATAAGACTCATTTTTATGGTCTACAAATTCTCTTGGGGTAAGTACTTTCATTGTGATATTTATTCTATACTTCTGACCGCATTTCCAATGTAACCTTACTTTCTTTCTAAAGCACATTTTTTTTGATATATGCATAAGGACTCTTTAACAGAATTTAACTAAGTAGTAACATTCATATTTCATTTTATCCTTGCCATTTGTTTAAGTGTAATTTTGTAAGATGGCAAGGAAGTTAAACCTTTCTTTTTGATGTGTTTCTAATGCAAGTTGTTCCTTATCTTTTAGTTTATTGGTTTATTGGACATTTTATTGGTTTATTGGACATTTTATTGGTTTATTGGACATTTTATTGGTTTATTGGACATTTTATTGGATTCATTGAATTTATTGGATTTATTGGAAATATTAGTTTCTTCTTCTTCTTTCAGTGCCTATTCGTTCCGAATATTGGCAATCATTCTGGCTATAATTATTTTATTGACTGATGCTTTAAATAGATTCGTTGTTGTTGTGGAGAACCATTTCCTCAGGTTCTTCAACCATGATATTCTCCTTCTCCCAATTCCTCGCTTTCCGAATACTTTACCCTGTAGGATTACCTTCAGTAATCTGTATTTAGTGCTGTTTCTCATTATATGTCCGAGATATTCCAACTTTCTCCTTTTAATGGTATACATCACCTCTCTTTCTTTGCCCACTCTTCGTAATACGGTCTCGTTGGTTATCCTGTCTGTCCATGATATCCTTAGAATTCGCCTGTATAGCCACATCTCGAAGGCTTTAAGTTTTTTCTCCATTGCTTCAGTTAGTGTCCAGGATTCAACTCCGTAATACAATATTGAGAAGATATAACATCGTAGGAGCCTTACTTTTATCTCCAGATTAAGATTGTGGCTTTTAAAGAGTTTGGCCATGTTATTGAATGCACTCCTAGCCTTCTCTATTCTACATTTTATTTCCTGTGAGTGATCCCATTGTTCATTTACTGTTGTTCCAAGATAGTTGTACTGTTTTACTCGGTCCACTGGTGTATTATTGATAAGTAGTTGAGCGTCTCTAACTTTATTTTTGCTGATGATCATAAATTTAGTTTTTGTTATATTTACTTGAAGTCCAAATCTTTCACTTACTTCATTTACTTTGTTTATCAGTTGCTGTAAACTGTTCAAACTGTCTGCAAAAATAACGGTGTCGTCTGCATAACGGATGTTGTTTAGGCGTTCTCCATTTAGAAGTATTCCATGTTCGCATTTTTCCAAGGCTTCACTAAATATTTCCTCTGAATATAGATTAAATAATACAGGTGAAAGTATACAACCTTGTCTAACGCCTCGTAGAATCTGGATCATTTCCGTTGGTTCACTTCCAAAATTCGTTCTTATTGTGGCTGATTGGTTCCAGTATAAATTTTGTATTATACGCCGATCTTTATCATCCATTTGGGCTTTTGTTAGAATATCCATCATTTTTTGGTGTTGAACTGTATCAAATGCTTTTTGGTAGTCCACAAAGCAGGTGTAAATATCGCAAGTCATATCTCTGCATCTTTGAAATAATAAAATAATAATAAATAATATATATATATATATATATATATATATATATATATATATATATATATAATATAATATATATAATAAATAATAATAAAATATTAGTTTATCAACAACTTATTTGACCAGATCGAATTGATTGGCCACATTCAATTTTACTAATCAGGATATACAGCCACTTGTGATTGCAGCTCTCCAGAAGCAGCCCATCGAAGCAATAAGTTACACATATTAACTGTTAAGCGTTGGCAGGGTTAATTATTGTTTTTTAATTCATTTAAATAAATATGTTTGGTTAAAATTTGTCTTATTTGCTATCAACTGAGAACTCAGGTTCAATCACTAGTTTAAGACAAGACGAACTCACCCTTGAGATACTGAGCTAGGCAAGGTATAGACGATAAGCTCCCATGGTTGATTGAGGTATTATTTTTACAATAGTACTTCAATTTTCTTTGGTAGTCTTATCGTTACAAGAATATATCCGAAAAATAACTCAAACTGCGCTTAACCAACGGCTAAACCAAGCAGAAGCACGAGACCACAACCCAACACGACAAAGGCAGTTCAAATATTGCAAAATATAATTTTAACGTCACTGTTTACTCGTATTTACGACGTTGTTAGCCGTAAATTACCGAGCAGCCTCGATAACTGTCAGTTCCATAAAGGACCAAGCGGGTTATTTATAATCCATCATAAAGTTTTTATAAAATGTAAGAGGAAATGAATTAAATTATAAAAATGCTAATTATGGCATCTGATAATGTAAGTAGTATGCCGACAACCAATATTTGAGATTTTTAGGAACAAAAGAGCGGTAGCAGGTAGGTACCTCTTTATGGTCCCGACAGAGGGTAGACTTACTTCATGGAGGAATCGTCCCTGTCCACGCGAGCTCCTGATTTCTCCTCCATTCCCTACTTAAGTGACACCAGGCCCAAACCCCAGTATTTTCCTATATCCCCCACCCACTCGCCAACCCGTCTGCCAGCGTCGTGAGTTATTTATCGGCTAAGAGAATAAACCCCGACAGAAAATTCTGGTCCTTCTAGCAGGGGGTTTAGCAATGGGCCAGCAACTCATTCTTGGAAAAAATGGTAATGCTAAAAATACCGAAACCAAGCCTCGGGATATGGATGGAACTAAAGGACGACGACAATGGCAAAGAAAACGTACACTGATTTGTGGTACGTGGAATACACAAGGAATTAGAAGATAAAATCGAAGATGGTATCGAAGAAGTCAATAAACACGAAATGGACTTCGCTGTACTCTCAGAAACAAAGAAAAAAGGACAAGGAACCCAAAATCTTGATATATATATATATATATATATATATATATATATATATATATATATATATATATATATATATATATATATATATATATATGTATATATATATATATATATATATATATATATATATATATATACATATACACACGGGAGTTAATAAGGAAGAACATGCCAAAAGAGGAGTATCAATACTTATATTGAAGAAATACAAAAAGAATATATCGAACTGGCAAGCAATAAACGAAAGAATCATAAAGATCAACCTTAATCTGAAAGGATCAAAACTAACAATAATAGGCACATAAGGTCCGAATGATGATGCACGCTTAGAAGAAAAAACAAAGTTTTTTATTCTTTATTTTTTTTAGAAACTTATTCAGTTTCCTATTCCGTAGAGGTAAGTGCATCGACCTCACGTCTTGCAATAACTCTGTCAGTCTTCTTTACTGTGGTAGTGCAGGTGAAGTGGTCGCGTTTCATAACGATCTGAAGATTATCATAAAATGCATTGACATTATTTTGGTTTAAACTTCGCTTCAACATACTTGAGCAGCGAGGAGAGATAATTTAAAATTTATTTTCTATATCAAACCATTTTATTTTTTATGTTAAGTTCAAAACAAACTTTCTTACCTCTTTTATGGAGAGACCAAAATACATGTCCGTGCAACAAATGAGGTACTTCGCTTATTGTCATTGTTGGCTTTTATTAAAAACTCTGTTATGAGCCGCATATCTCATGCTAATAATTTCTACATGTTCATGGTAATCTTTATTTAGTGCATCCCTCTTTTGCTTGTATCTAAAAAGAGAGACAAAGTTAACACCATACTTATCTGCAGCTGGTTTTAAAAATGCCTTTAATTTGACTTTATTGTAAGCGTTCTTGTATAACAATATATTGCTATAACCTCTCGAAGTGTTTCTTATACAACGATAAATTCGTCGAACTTTCCGAATTGGGGTTTGCTTAGTAAAAAATTTTTGTAACGCCATCCATTTTCAACATACAGGGCGTTGAAGAAAAAAAAATTTACGCATTTTTTACGATTTTGCCGAAACTACTGGCAACATTGTAATAAAATTTTATACTAATATGTTTTGGAAGCTGATACATCCCATGAATTTGTTTTTATATCTGATTCTCATAGAGGGCGCTAGTTACATGGATCGTACTAAGTATTAGTCAATATAACTTTTTTAAGAGTATAATTATTAATCAAAATTTCAAGTAAACTTAAACATCATTCAATTTTACACGAAAATGGTACTCTTGGTAAAACTCGATACTGTGTACCGTTTTCGGAATCTTTTGATTTGAAAATTATGAAGTAATAATTGATGCTGGTATAAAATAGTTAGTTAGTAATTAAACAAAACTCATAAGAAGAAAATTAAATTAATGACTAAGAACATAAAATAAAATTCAGTTACAATAAGTGTTCAAAATGCCCTCCGTATTCGCGAATACACAAGTCTATTCTTTTTTCTAAAGATTCCATTAACCTTCTAAACGGTAGGGGATCAGCTATGATGTCATTAAATTGACGTTGAATTTTTTCTTTCAATTCTTGGCGTGAATTTACCTCTGTAGCATAGACTTTTTCCTTAATATACGACCAAACTGCGTCAAAGGGTTAAAATCGCATGACCGAGGAGGCCAACGAATCGGAGCTTCTGTACCTGTCCGCTGTCTGCTACCAATCCATCGATTCGGAAAATGATTACTCACCCAATTACGACACCTTCTATCAAAGTATGATGGAGCCCCATCGTGCATAAAAAATAAAGATCTTCGCTCGTTTAGCGTTAAATCTTCTAATATCTCGAATAAGGAATTGTTTAAAAATGAAGATACATATCACCATTTAAATTTCCAGGTAGAATATGATAACCTATTAATTTGTTACCTAAAGTTGCTGCCCAAACATTAACTTTAAATGAGTGTTGGTAATGTGATAACCTTTTGACTCGGGGATTCTCATCACACCAGTAGTGTGCATTATGGGAGTTAAACATACCTTGTCGCGTAAAGGTGGCCTCGTCCGTAAAAAGAATGCATTTTAAAAAATTTGGATTGTGGGCTGTCCTTTGTTGCAATTTTTCACAAAAATTTACTCTAACCGGTAGATCATCTGGCAAGAGCTCTTGGACTTGTCTGTAATGATAAGGATGTAATTGCTGTTCTTTCAGTATCCGCCAAGCACTTGAAGAAGAAGTATTTGTTTATCTTGCTATATTCCTTACGCTAACTGTTGGATCTTGATCAAGTAAATTTAAAATATTATTTTCTCTATTAATTGTTCTTGTTGGTCCTGGTCTACCAGAATTTATTTTATTTGGTCTCAAATTCCCAGTTTCTCGACAACGTCGTTCAACGGCTCTAAATGTTTTTTTACTTGGTAAGTTTCTTCTGGGAAACCTTTCTGCATAACGTGTCACAGCTGCACTAGAACATCTTAAACATTCGCCTTAGGTCAATAACATGTCAGTGTATTCAACATTTGAGTACATTTTGATTTGATTTTACAAATAACAAGGTTTCAAAACTCTAATTATTGTTAATTTATCGTCATAACAATCAATAAATGTCAGTAATCCATGGCACACTTGGAGAAAATAGAGGTATACCTATTAGAACTTTATCATTACTACCAGCATCAATTATTACTTCATAATTTTCAAATCAAAATATTCCGAAAACGGTACACAGTATCGAGTTTACCAAGAGTACCTTTTTCGTGTAAAATTGAATGATGTTTAAGTTTACTTGAAATTTTGATTAATAATTATACTCTTAAAAAAGTTATATTGACTAATACTTAGTACGATCCGTGTAACTAGCGCCATCTATGAGAATCAGTTTCGGCAAAATCGTAAAAAATGCGTTCAACGCCCTGTATCTTGAAAATGGATGGCGTTACAAAAATTTTTTACTAAGCAAACCCCAATTATTTTTCAGTTTTTTACCTACCTTAAAGACGGGGTTACCTTTTTTTGAAACACCCTGTATATATACATATATATATATATATATATATATATATATATATATATATATATATATATATATATATATATATATATATATAATATGGCTGATGATGGCTGATTAACCATCCACAACGTTGACGATACATATATGAGTTTTTGGTTTGACCTCACTCGTTTTGTTTGTTTTTTCTTAGCCGATCAATGGGGGAAATTTGGTGTTATTAACCACCTTCCTTCTTCATTTATTGGTTCCTTACAAACAGGTTGTCACCCAAACTCATCCTATCATTTAAATAAACCGCTCTATCATTAGGGTTGGTATTTCACCTAGCTGTTCTGTCATAATTAATGACCTCAAGGTTTTTACTGTCTTTGACGTTGATGACGTGATTGTCTTAATTGAACACCATTTTACCTGCAGCATTCAAGAAGCCAGGAGTGGTAATTTAATTATACATTAAATTATTCAATTTCAATATTAATTAATATAATAATGCTACCTAAAGTAAAAATTAAATCATAACTATTGCTATATTGTTGGAAGTGCTTCTTTGATTTTCTTAGTTCTTCATTCTCTTTTTTAATGTTTTTTTAACTTATACATTTATATAAATAAAAAACAAAACCACATGTTCTTTTTGCTGTGCTTAGTTTGGACAAATTGTTAACTTATCTAGTTCAATTTATTGTTTATACATCATAATCGTATAATGTCCATTTACTTAAGTGTCTTTACAACTTTGTTATCACTGACTGCTACATATCTTTTTAAGGTAACACATGTAACAACTTTTCAATGCTTGTGTGGTTTTTTCATATTGTTCTTTTTAGATGAACTGATGATGCTTTCTGATTAAGAAAGCGAAACGTCTTCAATAAATAGATGAAGTAGCCATCAACTTTGTCTTTTTTCTCCACCTTTTGACCGAAAAACCCCACCACTCTTCTGAGTGATCCTTCATTTATATATATATATATATATATATATATATATATATATATAGATATATATATATATATATATATATATATATATATATATATATATATATATATATATATAGATTACTTAATTCAACGTAAGGTGAGAAAAACGTTTGCTGTCGTGATTGGAATGTCATTCTTCTAGTTTTATAACCATTTACTCGGGTATATTATATGTGATAAATTAAATAATCAAACCAGAGTTAAATTTATTCAAACGCCCATTGATGCTCGAATCAGACCACCTTATTTTACCCTAAAAATATGGAATGTGGCTATTACGAATGCTCCCTGAATTTATCTTACAAGATTAAACCATTTCCAAGTTGTTCTTTGAAGATAAAACATACATAACGCCTCCATAAAACCTCAAAACAATCCAGCGGCACTCTAAAAACTCTGTGTTTGTTTACTCCGGACAGGAAGCAAAAAAATTATAATAAAGGCCCATTTATCTGCTTTATTATCCCATTGTTGATGTTTCATTTCCCTCTAGCGTACGAGTTAACTTTAAATTTGTATGTATATTCCACAATGCCAAACAGAAATGTTATACTTTATCAACAAATTCTATAAAATGTGTCCCGCTTGAACAATAATTCGCCTAACAATAACATTAATGTAAATATATGCAGGTTGTTTTGGGGTTCTATAATAACAAAAGATCAACTTGGCATTGACAATGCTAGAGGTTGGAGAAGAGGCAATATTTTTCGTTTTAGGTTGTAGATGTCGTCGCTATAGTTTTGTTGTCATTGTTTACATAGCTGGGGCTATATTATAAAAAGAGATTCCCGATATTTTGATTATATATTGAAGTAAAAAATATACAGACTGTCTCAAAATAAATTGGATTGGAAACGAAAATAAACAGTAAAGGAGATCAGTTATACTATTTTTCTAATAATTGATCAGTTAAAGATATTAAATAATAACAATGGCATTGAGGAATGGAGAAATATGTATGGAGAATAAACTTGTTAAAACAAATACAAAATTTAAACATAAAAAAGTACACAAATACACGAGAGTACAAGAAAGTAGAAATGAAAAATCAATCATAGGTTACTTTTTGGTAAGTAGCAACAAATGGAAAAGAGTACAAGACACAGTGAAAAGAGGCTCAGAGATTGGCAGTGATCATCATCTAGTAATAATGAGAATGAGAACAGCAAAAGAAAAGGAAGAAAAGAGGAGAAAGGTAGTAAATGAAAAAGTAAAAAGCTACAAATTAAAAGAAGAAAGATATAAGATATTCCAAGAAAAATTAGACAATGTTTTGAAAGGTAGGGCAAAAACTGCAAGTATAGAAGAAAAGTGGGAAAATCTCAAGACCAGCTTAATCATAGCTGCTGAGGAAACTTCCGGGAAGACAAAAACAGCAAATAATAGCATGAGGAGAACTGAATGGTGGACGGACGAAATACGAAGGAAAGTAAAGAACAAAAAAAAATGGAAGAGATATCTAACTACAAAGCACCCTGAAGATTATGAGGCATATAAAGAAAAAAGAAAAGAGGTTAAAATAGCTGTAAAAGCAGAAAAAGACAGGTCATGGGAAAAGTTTGGACTAAAAATGACAAATTATTATAGAGAAAACCAAAAACTCTTCTATGGCGCATTAAAACATCTCAGACAAAAGAAAGAACACATGATGCCGAATATAAAAGACAAGAATGGAAAGGTAATAACAGAAGAAAACCAAATAATGGAAAAATGGAGACAACATTTTAAAGAGCTAACTCATACAGACGTAGACAACATAGTGGAGATACAAGAAATTAATAAAGAACAAAAAGTAGAACCCATAACAACAGAGGAACTAGAAAAGGCAATTGAAAGAGTTAAATTAGGCAAAGCACCAGGTAAGGATGATATCACCCCGGAAATGATAAAATTCATGGGAATAGAGGGAGTAGACAGCATGAAAGAACTAATAAATGATATCATAAAGAGAGCGGAAATACCACAGAACTAGAAGAAAGACATTATACTAGCAATACACAAAAAGGGCGACAAGAGAAACTGTAATAATTACCGAGGTATTACTATATCAAGTATTCCTGGGAAGGTATTCGCAAGAATAAGTGAAACAAGAATAAAAACCCAAATAGAACCAACTATGGAAGATACACAATGTGGATTCAGGAAGGACAGAAGCACGCAAGACCACATATTCACAATAAGACAAATAAGTGAGAAAGTAATCAATAAAAGTAGAGAAATACATATATGCTTTATTGATCTGGAAAAGACGTTTGACAGAATACAAAGAAAGGACGTATGGAGGACATTAAAGGAAAGAGGAGTTGTCAGGATAACAATTGATTTAATAAAGGATATGTACAATAATAATACAAATACGGTGAGAACCAACAACGAGCAATCCGAAGAATTTACTACAAGTCAAGGCGTCAAACAGGTTGAGCCCACTGCTGTTCTCAGTGGTACTGGATGAAGCAATAAGGAAAGCCAAGAGAAGAATGAGAAAACTAACATTAGGATACTGGAAAATGAAACAGACTCAACTATCAGAGCTTATATTTGCAGACGACATGGTTTTGATAGCAGAAAACAGAGAAGACCTACAGAACAACCCTGAAATCCTAGAAGAAGAACTGTCAAACATAAATATGAAAATAAATACAGAGAAAACAAAAACAGTGATAATTTCAAATAAGAGAAAGACACACGCAATACAATTAAACGGAAAACAACTAGAACAAGTGGAACATTTTAAATACCTAGGAGCAATAATTGAATCAAACGGTAAACAAGACATGGAAATAAATAAGAGAATGGGACAAACAGGAAGCTTATTTAACACTATGAAAACAACATTTTTGGGGAAAAAAGAAATAACGGAGAAGGTAAAAACAGCAGTCGTTAAATCAGTAGTTAGACCTACCATCATGTATAATAGTGAGTCATAGACATTGACTGGGAGACAGAAATCTCGAGTCAATGCTATGGAAATGAGGTTCCTGAGGAAAATAGCAAACAGAAAGATGACAGACAAAATACGAAACGAAACAATCAGACAAAACCTGAATCTAGAACCAATAAATGAAAAAATAGTAGAGGGGCAACTAAGATGGTTCGGGCACGTGTGTAGAATGTCGAATGAAAGATTAACAAAACGAGTCTTTGAAACGAGAATGCAAGGGAAAAACAAACGAGGAAGCCCAAGAGTTAGGTGGGTAGACGAAATCAGAAAAGAAGTTGAGAAGAAAGGATTGACATGAGAAAGTGCATGAAATCTAACACAAGACCGGATAGCATGGAGACAACAGTGCAAAACTTAACTCCACCAGCCTTACACCTAACGGTAGAAAGGCTTAGGACTAAGTAAGTAAGTAAGTAAGTAAAGATATTAAAAAAATAGTTAGTTTCACGTTAGTTATTAAATACTTAAATAGTTAGTTTCACGTTGAGCGTTTCCAGTTTTATAAGATCTAGGTATCAATTAATATTTAAAATATAGAATTGAGTTAAAAATATAATAAATGTTAAATTGAAATTCACTATATAAAAGATATCTTAAACAATGGCATGGCCAAAATATCAAAAAACTATAAGAATACGTTAAATTTTTATTTATAGTATGTATATATTACAATAAACATAACTGCCAAACGTCTAAAAACCATGAAAAAAAAAAAAAAAGAACTTACACTGCCGTCTTAGTTGTATATGGCGTATCTGCAATTTTAGTGATTTTGAGTTACTAGGTGCATCTAAATTTTTATAACTAGTTGCATCTTTCTATTAACGGCAGAAGCCGTAACTGTGATTAACAAGCCTGTAAATACCTAAAAAAAAAAATAGGCGTCTACAAAAGCATCTACAAAATTACACTTATTTTTAGTTAATTTGGCCGTATCTACCACTATTAGTCGATCAGGGCGTACCTGACAGTCACACTCGCGCGCTTACTTGTAATGCGCGGGCGTGGGAAGTTACGATTCTAACCTAAAATATTTACCGGTTTTTCCACGTTTAATCTGGATTACGATAAGTGTTTTAAGATGGTTTTGGTGTTTGTTGATGTAAGTCTATTTATCTATCTATAGCCCAAAATCTATTCATGTGTTGAATATAGGCCTCTCCCATTTGTCTCCATTTGTCTCTGTCTTCTGTTTGTCTTTTCCACATTGTCATCTTTCCATCTCATTTTCGGACGACCTCTTGACCTTTTTGCAGTATATGGTCTCCAGCGGCCAATTTCTTTATTCCATCTTCCATCCTGATATCTTTCGTTATGTCCAGCCCATTTCCATTTTAATTTCAATGCATGTTCGACAGCGTCTGTTGTTTCGGTTTTGCATCTTATCCACTCGTTCCTCTTTTTATCTCTCAACGATATTTCCAACATTTGTCTTTCCATAGCTCTTTGAGTTTTCTTTATTCTATTTAAGTTGCTCTTGGTACACGTCCACGTCTGGGCACCATATGTCAGAACAGGTAGGGCGCATGCATTAAATACCTTCGTTCTTAATTTTAAAAGTATTTTTTGGTTTTTGATAGTATATGAGAGTTTTCCGAATGCAGCCCATCCGATTCCTACTCTTCCGGTCATTTTTTTTAGTCTGGTTACTTTTGTCTGCTCTGATAGCTTGTCCTAAGTAAATATATTTTTGGACGTGTTCTATGTTTGTTCCACCTATGGTAATTACTGATCTGTCTTCTGTATTAGTAATTATTTTAGTTTTCTTTAGATTCATTTTTAGTCCTTTCTCAAGAGATGTTTTTTCTAGGTCTGAAATCATTATTCGTAGTTGTTCCATAGTTGTTGCTATCAGGAGTACATCATCGGCGAATCTTAGATGATTTAAATATTTCCCGTTTATACAAATCCCTTTATTGTCCCAGTCTATAGATTTAAAAATGTCTTCCAACGCTAGAGTAAATAGTTTGGGTGAGATTGTATCCCCTTGTCTGACACCTCTACAAATTCTAATTAATGGAGTTTACAAATCTCTGTCTAGCTAAATTCTTATAGTGGCGTTTTGATATAATATATTGTGGATTAACATTCTGTACCGTGAATCTATTCGGCAATTAACTAGCGCTTCTTCCACTGCCCAAAGTTCTATGCTCTCAAACTCTTTTTCATTTATTTGATGTAAGTACTGAATTATTATTCTAGTTGCTTCGTTTGTTCATAGAACAGCACTAGTAGGTAGTTGTATTTACTTTTTCTTAAAATCTGATTTTAAGTGTAAAGTTCAATTAGTCAAGTACGATTTCTTTTCAAGGGAGATTACTGGAATGGAAAAATCGATATAGACTTTATATAAGAATATAGACTTTTGTTTTTATTAAAAACTCGTATAAGAATATAAAAAATATAAAAGGCGTTTGACATCATTTTGTCTTTATACTTGCACCTACTTGTAGTATTGTGGTATTTGTATCAAAAAAAGAACAGATCTCCTATACTAAACAAATTTAAAAATTAATAAAATAGAAAATTTATTTTTAGTAGACGCAATCAAAGATCAGACGGTATAATGACAATCAGAGGTAAAAGACTACTAACTCTAGCTTTAAATGAACAACTAAACAAGAAAATGAAAAGCTATAAAAAATGTATTAAAAAAAGAGAGAAAAGTTTTGATAATAAAGATTATGTTCCCGATTTTTTAGAAGACTCTTCTAATAAAAGCATAAGCTCTAAAGCAGAACTCGAAGTATAGATATCCAGTAAGCTTGACATTTATAAAACTGAGAGTAATAGTGATATAGTTATTCTAGAAAACATTGTTGTTGAAGCTAAGTTACCTATCGTTACTACAGGTGCGACAGAAGAATTAAAACAGGCTTTTTCGAATTCTTACAATGATAACGAAGTGCATGAACCAATTGCCGTTTATCTCTCCGTATTCCTGAGAAAATGTGGTCGTATTCTCTTAGGTTTTCTGAGCCTTGCCCTTTCTTTTTAGTCTCGGTAAGTACTAAAATATCCATTTTTGATTTATTAGCTTCCGAAATTACGTCATTGAGTTTACTAGAGAGCCCTTGAACGTTCCAAGTACCAATATTCATAGTCCGTTTTCTAAGATTAAGTCGTCCACAAAGAGACCTGTCTTTCCTTTATTCCTTTTATTTCATCCCGTAAAGGTTGGGTTGCCACCTCCGCCATTGGATCCCTAAGCCGTTGTGGTCTTCAACCGGTACACTGGTCAAAGGAGCCTTAGCAGGTACTAGTTTTTCGGGTCAGGAAACGCCTGGAATCTGCGAAAGGCAGGGATCCATTCACTTTTCCCGATAATACTATCCGAAAAGGAGTTCCACTAGATAGCGGGTAGGAAAGTAGATTTTCCATTGCTAAGCCTTCTGGTTGCCTATATATTTTATCGTTGAAGATAAAGAAGTCTTTATGAAAGGCAGAATCATAGTGGAGAGGTATTTTTTACGTGTTTTTTATTGAGTCCAGTGTACAGTCCTTTTCATATTTTTTTTTTGATAAACAAAAAAAAAATAGAACCAGCTTTTTCTGTAATTTTATTACGAAATGCTCTCTTCTAATAAAGATACTTAAATATTTGACATAATAAAATCATTTTAAAATTAAAATTATTGTAAATTATTGTGGTTAAATTAAAATATTGTGAATCATTGTAAAATTAAAATTAGTTATTGTACATCATTGTTCTATTGTAGCATACCTCTGAACATGGCTTTGTAAACTAAAATGGCTCAGCTATTTAGGGGGGCCGTAAGAGACTAAGGCAAGGCTGCAGTCTATCTTTGACACTCTTCAAAATCTAGCTCAGTGAGGCACTGAAGAAATAGAGATCACGTTCTGGAATGGGTATGCATTTAAACGAAGAAATAGTATACGCTTCATTTCACGGGCGATCAACTAGTCATTGCACATGACCAGGAAAACAAAGAAATATAAAGTTAAATAACAGCATTTTTTAAAGCGTTGTACTGCATGGAAGCAAAATCTGGCAACTCACTAAGAAAACAGAACAAAAACTCTTTGTTCTGGAAATGAATTCTTGGCGCAGATCAACAGGTATATCAGGAATTATAAACGTAACAAATAAAAAAATGTTGACCAGATGTTGAAATGTTGACCGAAGGCTGACTGAGTCTGCTGTCTAGAAGAGTTACTTGTCACAGTCCAGTGTATTTATTTTGAAGCTACCACTAAATCATCTACTACATGACTTCGAATTATTTCACATAGCCGATCGAGAATTTCGGAAATACGGCAATCGAAATTATTTTTTTATTAGTATTCTAATTTATAAAAAAATCACATAAAATCAGTTTCCTATTTTAAAAAAAATTGGTAAATTACAGGGTGTTCTATTTAATATTATTAACATTATTTTGTTTTGATAAATCATTTTTGTTAAAATTTAAAAAAGTGCTTTGTTCATAAATAGATAAATTATTAGTATTCAAAATACAACCTCCGTTTCTCAAAATATTTTAAACAAATTGAAGAACGCAAAATAAATCTTGTATATATGGTAACTTATCCAGCGTCAGTCGAAAATTTTATGTAGAATATAAAAATATTTCGGATATTACTGGAAGCAAGTGGGAGCTGCCAATATTTGAGGCGGAGATCAGCTACAGTTATGCGGGCAACGCATAAAGAGCAACGTTTCAAATTTTAAATTCAATTATTTTCACACTTGGCATATAAAACTATATACATATTGTATTAAATATATATATATGTATACATACATATATATATATATATATATATATATATATATATATATATATATATATATATATATATATATATATATATAAAATAAGTAATTGCTGAAGGAAAGATTCCTCAAGAATGGTACAACTCCGAAGTCATTTTACTATTCAAGAAAGGAGACAAAGCAAACATCGAGAATTACCGACCAATATCCTTGCTCTCACATCTGTATAAATTACTAACTAAAATCATAACCAAGCGCCTAACACATAAGCTCGATTTCTATCAACCTATCGAGCATACTGGATTCAGAAAACATTTTGGTACCATAGACCACTTGCACACCGTAAGAACACTGATAGAAAAATGCACCGAGTATAATGTTCCAATTCATATGGCGTTCGTCGATTTCCATAAAGCATTCGATTCCATCGAATTATGGGCAGTGCTTGAATCTCTAAAAAATGCACGTATAGATTCAAGATACACTAACATAATTAAAAACATATATGAAAATGCCACCATGCAGATAAAGCTGGACGAAAGCACAAAAACTAATCCCATAAGACTACAACGGGGAGTAAGACAAGGAGACACCATCTCTCCCAAACTATTTACCCTTGCTCTAGAAGACATTTTTAAGAAACTAGAATGGAACAATAAGGGTATCAACGTCGACGGATCATACTTAAACCACTTGCGATTCGCAGATGACATAGTTTTAATAGCCGATAATATCCAAGAACTAAATGATATGTTACAACAATTAAATGCAGTTTCACGAGCGGTAGGCTTAAAAATTAACTACAACAAAACAAAAATACTGAGCCGAGACCAGACAAATATAACAATACAAAATCATACCATAGAAAATGTTGAACATTATGTATATCTAGGTCATGTTATCAAACTAGGAAAACCAAATCAAGATGCTGAAATTAAAAGAAGAACACAACTGGCATGAGGCGCTTTCGGCAAATTAGCATATATTTTGAAAAACACCTCCATTCCTGTAAACTTAAAGAAAAAGGTGTATAACACATGCATACTACCAGTTTGTACTTACGGCTTGGAGACAGTGGCCCTTACCAAAAAATCTGCTAAAAAATTAGAAACAACGCAAAGAGCAATGGAACGAATCATGCTTGGAATATCACTAAGAGACAAGATTAGAAACACCGAGATAAGACGTAGAACGAAGATTAGGGATATTGTGGAAGAAATTGCAAAAATGAAATGGCGCTGGGCAGGTCACGTAGCCCAATATAATGACAACAGGTGGACACGGAGAATTCTAGAATGGAGACCAAGGACGACAACAAGAAGCACGGGAAGACCTCAAAAAAGATGGGTAGATGACATAACAGCAGACAGATGGCAGGCAAACAGTGGATTAGATTGGCGCAAGATAGAGAAAGATGGAAGCAATTGGGAGAGACCTACATTCAGGACTAGATGGAAAATGGTTGACCAAGATATATATATATATATATATATATATATATATATATATATATATATATATATATATATATATACAGTGTGTCCGTAAAGTATGGAATAAATTCGATATTTCCTAAATGAAAAGACTTTGTAAAAAATCTAAAACACGTCGATTTTTAAATTTAATGTTCTACATTTTACAATAAAATTGCATTATACAAGGTGATACACATTACAGTGATGACGTCATCTGCTCTTTTTTTAAATGTAACATCCTGTATTTAAGGACATTTTTAGAAGGATAAAAATATATACTACAGGGGGTCTAACGGATATAATTTGAAAGATATGGGCTTAGAAAATGAATTTTTATTGATTTGTAATATTAATAAATTATAAATAAATTATAATAAATAACTTGAAAGTAATCCAGTAATTAACACATGACTTAATCTTAAATGTTCGAATTGTAGCCCTTGTTGTATTTTGCAGTAACCCAAACGTTGTACAAATTCTTGTAGAGCCTTGTTTATGCTTTCTTGAGAAATATTGTTTATTTCTTTACGAAATCTTGTTTTTAAGTCTCCATAATTTGCGTTAAGGAACGCAAATTAAACGAAACCTGCGATCCAGGTTTCGTTTTATAAACAACATTCTTTAAATGAGCCCACATAAAATAATCCAAAGGATTGAGGTCTGGCGACCTCGCTGGCCATTCAATATGTCCACGTCTTCCAATTTACCTGTTCGGAAAAACTTCGATTATGTACCTTCGAACATCTAAAGCATAATGCGGAGGCGCGCCCTCCTGTTGTATCCAAAACTTTTATCAAAACCTCCAAGATTAATTGCACTGGAGAATAAATTAACTAAAGTAAGTACGAGATACCCAATTAAAAACTAAAGGTATGCTGACCCGTTTCAATTACCTTCGAAATAGTAGGGTCCAATGATTTTATTTCTTACAATGCCAGCCTATACGTTTACCTTTTGCGGGTATTGTGTATGATGTTCCCGTATCCAGTTGGAGTTTTCTTTTGCCCAGAATCTACAAATTTTGACGGTTGACTTCGCCATTTAATTTGAATGTAGCCCCACCAGAAAAAATAATATTTTAAAACAAGAGAGGGTTTCGGTGGCTGTTATCCATCATTATTTCGCAAAATTGTATTCTTTTATCTGGATCATCCCCGTTTAATTCCTGTACAACTGTGCATTTTACTTACTTCTACTTACTTTTACGTACTTTGTAAACCGTTGTTTTGCAAACATCGAGATCACTATTAAACTTACGAACAGAAGTGTGCACGTCTTCTTTAAAAGCAAGTAGAACATCTAATGTAATATAATATACACAGAGACGACCTAATTTGGGTGCATTTTCAACCGTACCAGTTTCTCTAAATTTCTTTTCAATCTTACGTATATACTGTTGACTGCGTGACGGATATTTCTGGATATTTATCATTACATAAATTACACACTTGAGTTCGCGATTTATCTCCATACCCAATCATCATGAGTATTTCAATTCTTTGCTTAACAATCAAATTTATTTCTACTTAAAATTAGTTCTAAGCAATAATACAGAACATTCACGAATTAATAGAATTATTGTACTACTTAATTGTTATTGAACGTTAATAAAAATAATTACAGTTTACCAAAAACTAAAAGTAGGCTACTTTTTAGCAATTGATAATAAATAATTTATTTTCTAGGCGCATATCTTTCAAATTATATCCATTAGACCCAAGTATTATACTTTCTTGAAATCAGCTTATTTTTATCGACCTAAAAATGTCCTATAATACAGGGTGTTACATTAAAAAAAAATAGCAGATGCGTCATCACTGTAATGTGTATCACCTTGTATAATGAAATTTTATTGTAAAATGTAGAACATTAATTTTAAAAATTGACGTGTTTTAGAGTTTTTTAAAAAGGCTTTTCATTTAGCAAATATCGAATTTATTCCATACTTGACGGACACCCTGTATATATATATACACATATATATATATATATATATATATATATATATATATATATATATATATATATATATATATAATATGTATCTAACTCAAGCATAGTTCAATATAGATGTATTTAATTCTAAAACCTCAATAAAGTATTTTTAAAAGGCAAAAAAATATATATTGTTTCACCCCGAAGGCGCCACTTAAAGTTTTACGAACTAAAAATCCCAACATCTCGTAAACACAATGGAAGAACAATATATTTAATACCTACCAAAGAAAGTACAATAATAAACCAAAACACATTTCAGCTTAATAACGATGTTGTATGGTCTAAATACCAGATTCTAAAATAAAATTTCCAGCCAGAAAGCTCTTAATCCTCGCGAAAGCTCCTGTTGTTAAAAGCGTCTGTGAAATTTTACACTTAAATTTTTAGAGCGCTCTTTTTCCCTTTTCATTGTTATCACGAAATCCAGTGGCAGCATTTTTAGGATAATCTACTCAGATTGTGGAGTAAAATATAAATAAATAAGTACTTAATAGTTCGCAATAGTTAGTTTAAGTTTAAAATTAAAATTAATTATTTAATTTTTCAAAATAATTTTTTAATTAAAATTTTTTAAGGTAATATTTAGTTTTTTATATAATAGGATAGTGAGTCTGTAAAAAAACACAGAAAAAAGAATTAAATAGTTAAAATAATTTTATTGTTTCTTTTTCGTAAAGTGTCCTTTCATTTGTAACGTAGTTTGGGGTGAATATGATCTCCGAGATGAAATTGATCACTAAATCCCCTAACAGCGTTAGAGAATGTCAAATGTAGCGTTAGACTCTGTTCGTGGACATCGGGTTCTTCCATTAAAACGATTTGTAATGAGAAGTGCGTAAGTGTGTTGCTGCTTCTCCGTAAATTTCGGCTAAAAAAGTTGTTCAATCTAAAAATATAAAATTGGAATCTTTTGGACAACCAAAAACTTTCTCTGATAAGAACTAATTAACAAAAATTATTCTTTATCAGCCACAACATACCTTTAACTTCCTGAGGTTAAAGCGAAAATTTTAAATTTTTAACGCTTGAGTCAAATTGTTCGTACCTACAGAGTATTGATCGAATTATTTTTTAATCAATTGCACTCCAATCCATCATGAGAGCTATTGCAGTTATTCATTTTTTTCTTTTATTAATTTAAGTTGGTATGTATGTACAATGGTTTCAGTATATAAGATAAAACTATGGCCTATATAAGAAAAAACTAATGTTGAAAAGGCTTTAGCAAAAATTATTGAAGAAAGCTGGAGCTTGCGAGGGACTGCTAAAGAATACAAAGTTGCTTATAGAACACTAAATAATATATATCATGGTCGCCATATTAGAAAACATGCTGAAAATGAGTCTTTCTTCCTGCTGCGTTTGTGAAAAATGGGGCTTCCCTCTAGTTGTAACTGACTTTGCAAAGGCAGTTTGCAAAAAATGATTTAGACAGTGAAGGCAGCAATGTTCCTGCTTCTTGAAATAACCTACTAGGCAGTTATTATTAGGTTTATTCCTTGATGAAATGGCATAGCAATAATATAGTAAAAAAAAATAGTTGGGATTTTAACAATTTACGTCTGTCACTGCAAGCTATTTAAACAACCAACATTTTGAATTACCATAAAACAAATTTGTAGGATAACTCTGGAAATAGCAAAATGTTATTCAGTTTAAAATGTCATTCAATTTTTTGGGGTGTTGCTTTTAGATAATTTTCTATTACATTGTGCATGTGATTTTTAATAGTTTTCCACATAATGTTTCCGTCATCGGATCCGTACATTGGTGATATGATTCTACGTTGGTCCTAAATTTTAGTTTAAATCTTTGTGTACTGACAGTTGTAGGGTGTTTTTTTTTTTCAATAATTGGATGTCTAGTTTGTTTTGAGGTTATTGTTCCTTTAATATTTTCTATATTCTGCGCACTGTTATAACAACAGCACTATGATCAGAATTGATGTCAATTCCTGGGTATATTTTTGCACTGATGATGGGGTATAGCAGTGATGTTAGTAGTGTAGCAGTGTGTAGCAATGAGTGTCAGGCCATGGAGTTGGGATTTCACATTGTAAAAATGACGGGCACTCTATTACAGTCTTTACTCAACACCTCGAGGTATGAGCGAAAACACAAGGTATATCAATACACATTCTCTTATAAAACGCACCTGGCCGATTATAAGGACCTTCACATGTTACTGTTTTTTAACTTGTCTTAAGTGAAATGTCTTTAATCTTTCTTATCAGCATCTCGTGGCTAACTCCTGATTCTTCCGACCCCGAATGGCTGTTAGGTTTCTGAGGGCAGATGGGTTACTATATTTCCTTTTACTACACACTTTAGGAAGGGAACGGAAAACCACCTAGAGCCTAATTTTTCCAAGGAACAGTCATAAAAATGGCTAATAAATACAACAGCCCTAAATACGGACGCTCCTTAAATTGACAGGGGTGCTAAGAATCTCTGGATCAACTAACAGCATAAATACATTTTCTGATGAAAGAAAAATAGGTACATGGAATGTAAGAAGCATGTGCGAATCAGGAAAGGTTAACAATACCATAAAAAAATGAAACGCCCAGAAAGTGAGGTTACATGGGCAATAAAAACGGCAAAAAATGGAAAAGGACTTGGCCTCGATGAAGTAAAAGCTAAAATACCAAGGTTTTTGGAAGAAAATGGAATTAAAGTACTGTGTGGTCTCTTTAACAGAATTTGCAACAAAATATGCTTGAAATATCACTAAGAAAAAAAATTATAAATACTGAGATAAGACGTAGATCGAAGATTAAGAATAACATTAAAGAAATTATAAAAATGAAATGACGCTGGGCCAGATGTAATTATAATAGGTAAACACGGAGAATTCTAGAATGAAGATCAAGGAAAATGTTAAAAATTATGGGAAGACCTTAAAATACATAGGTGGCCGATTTAACAGCAGTGGTAAGCAGACAGTTGATTAGATGGCGCAAGATAGAAAAAGATGGAAGCAAATGGGAGATATCTATATGCAGAAATAAACGGAAAATGTTTAACAAAAAAGAGAAAAATGAAAGCGTTGTAATAACTCTTGTTACCAACACATAATCGATTTGTTTGCGGGCTACTCCGATTTCATTATATTGTGATGAAGTACAAGCGTATAATCTGCGGGGATATAATTTAAACCATGTAGTTTTGTGTGCAGCTGAGACGAGAAGAAAAACAAATACTAAAAAAAAGAAGAAAGAGCATATAGAGAGCCAACTAAAAGAACTAGAGAACTATAAGACATAATCAGAAACGCGAAAGTTCTACAAGAGGGTTAACCAGAACAGGAAAGCATTTAAACCTAGATTTTAAATCGTTAAAAATAGAACAGGGGAGATCATTGGTGATCAGGACCAGATAATAGAAAGATGGGCAGAAAACTTCGGGAAAAGGCTAAATATAAGAGGTGAGACAGGGCGAGGTGAGACAGGGCTCCACGAATCAGAAATCCAACTCGAGGACATTGACGACGAAAGGGAGAAAGATAACATCCCAACAGAGGTAGAAGTCATCCAAGCTATACAAAAATTAAAAGAAAACAAAGGTCCTGGGGCAGATGGCATTTCATCAGAGCTTTTAAAGCGTGGCAAAAAAACCTGGAATGGGACTAGAGATTAACACTAGTAGGACGAAGTATATGGAAGTATCAAATTATATACAAGCAGCACAACCCGTAGATCTAACGACTGGAACATATACTTTCGAAGGAGCAAGAGAGTTTATATACCTAGGCTCACAAATTAATCAGAATGATACAGTAAGTGCAGAAATTAACAGACGGATATATCTGCCAAATAGAGCCTATTATGGATTAAAAAAATTTTTAACAACAAGCCTAGTTACAAAAAGAACGACACTAGTGATATACAGAACTCTTATCAAGCCCATCCTCACCCAAGCGTCGGAAACATGGACGATGACACAGAGCGATAAAGAACGTTTAAGATGCTTTGAGCGTAAAATACTCCAGCATATCTATGGAGGAGTACAGGAGGGCGGATTATGGCGTAGACGCTATAATTTCGAACTTTACCGCCTGTATGACAAACGTGATATTATTAGGTCCACCAGCACAGTACCGATTCGAACTTCGTACAATTAGGACGTTAATAATTTGCTCCGTTTGTACACAGAACCAACCGGTTTTCGATTTATTTGGGTTTTTAGTTTAGGTGTTTGTAAATAAACATATACATTTAAAGTTATACAGTTTGTTTTAAAAGACTCCCCTAATGGGGGAGTCTAGTGACCCTAGGACTTGTGCGGGTGTGTTTTTGATAAACAAAGAGATCAGTGCAGTTGAAAACCAAATTCATATTAGTAAAGTAGAAATGGACACGGATATAAACTCATTAAAAGGCAATCAAAACATGGGAGAAAAAACTTCTGATAAATCACACACAAACGAAACTCGTCTGTTCAATGTTTTGTCAGATAAGTATAATTTTAATATTGTTCATGTTTATATAGAAAGTATCAACAATGACAATCTAGGACGTTTACATCCCTTATCAATTGGCCATATCCTACATAAAAAATTAAAAGTGCCAAATATAATTGAAATAAAGAGTATTGGTAGAAATAGGATTAAAGTTATATTAAAAAATTTAAAGGATGCAAACGACTTAGTACAAAATTGTAATTTAAAAAATGATAATCTAAGAGCTTATATACCGAATCATCTTTTGGAAGTAAAGGGTGTTGTACGAGGTGTAGATACACAGTTTGATATGGATTACTTGTGTGAAAACATTGAATCGACAGCAAAAGTACTACAAATTAGGAGAATGCACCGCAGAGTAGAAGAAAATAATGAGATAAAATATAAACTTAAACAAATGATTATTGTCACATTCGAAGGAAATATTTTACCTGGACAAATATCTATTAACAGAGTCTTTTTTCCAGTTGAACAGTTTGTTGGTCGTGTAACACAATGTTACAATTGTTTGAAGTTTGGGCATGTATCCAAACAATGTAAAAGCACTTCTTCCTCATGCATTAACTGTGGTTCAGAAAAAAATCAAAATCACAAATGTGAACAAAAAGATAAATTCTGCATACATTGTAAAACCAGTGGACATGTATCTATAGATAAAAAATGCCCTTATTATGACAACCAAAAGAAAATTAAAAACATTATGTTTAATTATAAAGTTTCATACACTGAAGCAAAATCTTTTAGTGAGTCTTCTTTTGCCGGCTTTACAGGGAATAACAAATTCTCACTTCTGACTAACCTTGATGAAAATTTTCCTTCTTTAACTGCAAATCAACAATCTCGTTCATCCGAACCTATTTGGCCAAGAAAACATCGTTTACAAAATAATATGTCTCTAAGTCAACCTAGTACATCTAGGAATATAAATAATTTTGAAAGCACTAGAAAGAAACGTAAAGCAGGATCTCCTATCACGTTATCTCCCACTCAACCTCCTTTATTTCCTTTTCAATTTGGTCCATCTAAATCACTATCATCCAATCCACATAAAACAAATACTAATGATATCGAATTTATTAAAAATAACTTGTTTAAATCTTTATTTACATATTTTGATAATTTTTTTAATAAAATACAAACTATCGATGATATAAAAAATATAAATAACGAAACTCTTAAGCATGATATTAGTCTAGTATTGGAGGATACTTTTACAAATAAATAATTTTCTTGAAGATTATGCAATGGAATGCACGTTCTGTAATATCTAATAAAAATTCTTTCATCCAATTTTTATCAGAAGAAAATGTAGATATTGTTTTATTGAGCGAAACTTGGTTTAAAAAAAATGTAGCGTACAACTTTAAAGGTTATAATCTCATCCGGAAAGATCGTGATGATGGCTATAGTGGAGTAGCCATTCTAGTTAAAAATACTCTCAATTTTAAAGAAATAAATATCCTTAGCAATTTTAATGATGAAATTCTAGTCTGTGGATGCGCGGTAAATTGTGGAAAAAATTCGATTAATTTTTTATCAATTTATCGAGCACCAAAAACTAAAACTAAAACAGATGATTGGGTTAAAGTTTTTTCTCAAGTAAAAGCTCCCCTTATAATAGGTGGAGACATGAATGCACATAATGTATTATGGGGATCTAAAAAAAGTGATAATATTGGAAAGCAACTAGAGATGGTTGCAGATGATCTAGAGTTAGTAATATTAAATACTGGTGGACCTACATGTTTAAATCGGCCTGGTGTTAATGATTCTATGTTAGATGTTACTTTCAGTTCTTCAGATATTGCAAAAAAAATTACATGGTCTGTTTTCTTAGATACACTTGGTTCGAACCATTACCCTATTTTAATAACAGTTGCCAACGCCTCCCATTCAAATGAAAAAATTTTACCTAAAAGTAAATGGAATATTAAAAAAGCAAACTGGAAACTGTATACAGATGTTGTAGACTCTCTCTTTGAGAATAATATGGAATTTGAAAACACTGGCGAAAAGTATTGCTTTCTTATTAATAGCATAAATGAGGCTGCAGAAAAGGCAATACCTGCTTTTAAACCTTTCACTAGCAAAAATCATCTTCCGCCTCCATGGTGGGATAATGAATGTAGTAATGTTGTGAATAACAGAAGACAAGCGATTAAATTATATAAGAAATCTCCTACAATGGCCAATTACATACAATGCCAAAAACTTGTATCAGAAGCCAAAATATTTCTAAAAAATAAAGCCAAAAAGAGCTGGATTGATTGGTGCTCAAAGTTGAATAAAAATATACCGTCAGCAAGCTTATGGAATCAAGCTAGAAAATTAAACAGAAAACCAATTTCTTCTATAAAATGTTTTGACGATTCCTTAGAAGAACAATTTTTCGATCAAATTGCTCCACCGTCTGTAAAAAATTGCAAAACTTTTGACTATTCTTCCAATAAGCAATATCATTTTTTGTTGGAATCTTTTAATACATTAGAATTGGAATTTGCCTTAAAAAATCGAAATAGTACTAGTCCAGGTTTAGATAATATTAAATATCCAATGTTACTATATCTTCCCAAAAGTGCCAAAATTTTACTATTGGAAATATTTAATGATATAATCATGAATAATTCAGTAATAGATCAATTTCAAGATGTAATCATTATCCCCATACTCAAACAAGGGAAAGATCCTAATTCCGTTCACTCATATAGACCTATCTCACTTATGTCTTGTGTACTGAAAACTTTGGAACGGATGATTAAACATAGGTTGGAATGGTGGTTGGATAAAAAGAAGTTACTTCCAGATTTGCAGTTTGGGTACAGAAAGGGCTGTGGTACCATAGATACACTTGCCACATTGGTAACGGACATTCAGAACTCCTTCTCAAGTAATATTTATTTACCGACAATAGTATTAGATATAGAAGGAGCATATGATAGTGTTTGTCTCGATATTTTAATAGAAAAATTAATAAAAAATTTTCATATACCACCACAATTGGTAAACACTATTCTTAACTTTTATTCGTGCAGAAAAATTTACCTGAGAACAAACAATAATAAACTTATAGGTCCTCGTTATAATAAACAGGGACTACCGCAGGGATCAGTTTTAAGCCCTCTATTGTTTAATATCTATACTGCAGATTTGCATAAGATTTCCATTAAAAATCTCAGCTTTAAAATAATACAGTATGCTGATGACTTTCTTATGTATTCTTCTACCAAAAAATACGATAACTGCATTCAAACTTTAGAAAAAATACATGATAGATCCAAAAATTGGTTCAAACACAATGGGTTTGAAATTGCATCAAGTAAATCAAGTATTACTATTTTCACTCGACACAATATCCCAAAACTAAATCAGATAAAATTGAATGGGTATGATTTTAATTTCAGTTCTTCAATTAAATATTTGGGATTGATTCTCGATCGCAAGTTAACTTGGAAACTTCACGTTGAGTTTATGTTGGATAGATGTAAGAAGGGTCTAAATTTCCTCAAATCAATTACAAAAACATGGTGGGGTGCAGATGTGGAAACTTCTTTGCTTTTCTTCCGATCTTATATTAGATCAATTATCGATTATGGATGCATATTATATGGTTCAGCAAGTAAACATATTCTGAAAACAATAGATGTGTTTCAAAACTCAGCATTGCGTATTTGTTTGGGTGCCATGAAATCGACGCCTATTAATGCTCTACATGTGGAAGCTCTAGAAAATCCTTTGGGCTATAGAAGAGAATACCTCAGTCAAAAGTTTGTTTATTAATATACAAAATCGTAACACTACTCTCTACTCAAATATCAGAAAACTGAACGAAGAAGATTTAACTAATCGATATTGGAGCCTTAAGAACTCACCTCCACTTTGTGAGGCTTTTAGAAGCCTGACAAATTTTGATTATGACTTCAAATCAGAGGATAATCTTCACATCGAACATTTTTATTCGTGCTTGCAGCCCATTACTGTGATACAACCGAATTACCATGTAAATTCTTCTGTTAGCTCGAATATTTTGAGGTCCTGTTTATCTAGTCTGTCAGACTCTTTAGTTATTTATACGGATGCCTCAAAGTCTATGTTTGGTACTGGGTGTGCTTTCTACATTCCATCAACTAATACAGAAAAACTTTGTCGACTAAATCCTAGTTTTTCAATCTTTAGTGCTGAAGCTGTAGCAATATATGAAGCATTAAGATACTTTGAAAACACTCAGAATACATCTGTTACAATAGTATCTGACTCATTGTCGGTTATGTTAGCAATTGAAACTTTAATTTTTCCTAGTAACAACTCAAATATATATGTCTTTCAAATTAAAAAACTTGTTTATGACCTTCATAAAAACCGAAGAGTTGTTCATTTTTTGTGGGTTAAAGCACATATAGGTCTTAAATACAACGAACATGTTGACCTATTAGCTAAAAAGGCCATTGACACCGGAACGCAAGCTGATCACCAAATCTGTAGACAAGACGTATTAACAATAATTAAAAATAATATCAATAGTAAATGGAAACAATCTTGGCATATATATAGTACGCAGTCTTCCTCGCAATATGCTTCTATACAGCCTTTAATCCCAAGTGATTATTGGTTTAAAAATTATTCTGTTCCACGAAGGTATATAACATCCATAATTAGAATAAAATTTGGACACGCCTGCTATCCTAGTCATCTGTCCAAACTAAAAATTGTAAATTCAAATTTATGTCCAGACTGTCAAAAAGAAGGTGATCTAGATCACATTTTCTTCGAATGTAAAAAATATACAAAACAAACTGAAGATCTAATAAAAAATTTAGTCAACATCAAAATTTTTCCTCCGTACAATATGTGCTATCTGCTATCTCTAAATATAAGAGCTGTAAATGAGTGTTTGATGGAATTTATTTGCAAAAGTAAGCTTAATATTTAACTGTAATTAGAATCCTAACCTCTGTTTTACCCCATTTGTTATTACCTTTTATCCGTGACCCAATCTAGTTTGTCTTAAAAGCAATGTCTTGATGGGTCCCTAGACGAGAAACGAGTGTCCATGTTTTATCCCTATCCTATCCTTAATAATAATTTTAATGCTTAAAATTTGTAATGCTACTTAAGTTTGAAATTTATATTATCTTTTTATTCTTTCTGGGTAGAAAATTTTCATGTTGTGACTGGCTGTATGGCACTTGGCTATGCCATTAAAAAAAAAAAAAAAAAAAGGTCCACCAAAATAAGCCGGCTGCGGTGGTTAGGTCACATAGCGAGAATGAATGAGATGGAGCCGCCAAAACATATTTATAACCAAACAATAGATGAAGTAAGAAGGAGAGGCAGACCCAGAGCACAATTTAAGGATCAGGTAGAGGAAGACATAAGACTTATCCTTGAGCAGGCCAAGACCCACCATGGGTTGTGGAGCCAATGATGATGATGATGATTTTTGTGTGCCAACGCTACCACGTTGTGTTTTTGGAATTTTCTCTTCTATGTCGTTTCTTATTCTCAGTCCAAAGTCTCAAATCAATCCAGAAATCTTCACTTTACGAAATCTAGCAACGCGGTAAAGTCCACGTCAATAAAAGTTAGGTCTAGTTTTTTGGTCATCTTTATAAGTTTTTCTACCTCAGCGTGCTACCTTCTACCATGAGCTTATCGGTCGTCAGGATATAAGTGTGGATGGTATTGCATTGCGTTATTGTATTTGGCCTCTAAAATTACTCCAAGCCTCTAAAAAAACAAGTAAAACATTTTATGACGAATAACTAAAAGTAGTAGATCAAGTCAAAAGAAAAATGATAATATTGGAGTATTTTAACGCTAGAATAGCCAATCAAGTTATATCTGGAATTAATACTTTTTTTTATTATAACTAATAAATTAACAATCAGAATAAAACAATGTATTCTATAAGTTAATGTGATGAGTTTAGGTCCTGTCCCTTGGTTCTGGCGTGATGTGGTCCCCTCCAGTGAGAGAATCACGGGTCCATGTTACTGGTCTGTTGGCCAACGTCGCTTTAGATTTCTGATAACTCGATGTTGAGGTATTGCGGAAATTAATGGATTGGAGTGTGTGTTCACTTTTTGAATGTATTGTAATTTCTTTTGCTGGTATACTTCTTTCACTGTTGAGATATTGAGATTCTCATAGATTCTTTGGTTGGTTACGTACCAGGGTGCATCAACAATTGCTCTTAAGATTTTTGATTGGCATCTTTCCATAATAGCAATATTAGATTTACTACTACAGCCCCATAGCTCTATGCCATATGTCCATATTGGTTTGATAACTGTTTTATAAATTAGAATTTTATTATTTATGGACAGCTTGGAGTTTTTTCCAATTAACCAATTGATTTCTTTTTGTCTTAGTTGTATTTGTTTTCTTTTTTTGGTGATGTGTTCTTTCCAACACAGGGTTTGGTCCAGGTGTAGCCCTAGGTATTTGGTTGTTTTAGTCCTGGGTATTTCCTCATTGTTGATATATATTGGTGGTGGTGTTTCTCGTCGTAAAGTAAAAGTTACGTCGGTTGACTTGTTTTCATTTATTTTTATTTTCCATTGTTTTAGCCAGTTTTCAAGCTCTAACAAATAGTCTTGGAGTTGTTGTGTAGCTATGTTAATGTGTTTGTGACTTGTAAGTGCTACTGTGTCATCTGTGAATGTGCCAATTGTTACGTTATGTGATGTTGGTAGATCAGACGTATATAATATATATATATATATATAATAAAGGTCCCAGGACGCTTCCCTGTGGAATTCCCGCCTTAATGAGATGCGTTTTGGATATTTCTCCATTTACTTTTGTTCTAAACTGTCGGTTTTCCAAGTATGATGTAAGTATTCGAAAGAATGGTGGTAATATTTGTTTAATTTTATAAAGAAGTCCTTTATGCCAAACCTTATCAAAAGCTTGACGTACATCTAGTGATACCATTGGGCAATATTCCTTTTCTTCTAATGCGGAATTGATTTTATGGGTTATTCGGTGGCATTGCTGGATAGTTGAGTGTTCTCGTCGAAATCCAAACTGATAATTTGGTATCCAATCTGCGCCTGTAAAGTCTGGATCTATTCTTTTTATTAAAAGTTTTTCTAGTAATTTGGAGATTGTTGATAACAGACTGATAGGTCGATAGGATGAGACTTCACTTGGATCCTTTCCTGATTTTGGGAATAATAGTATTTCTGCAATTTTTAGATTGTTAGGCCAATAATTACATTTTAATATTGCGTTAAATATATATGTTAGGATTACTATACCCTTTTTTGGTAATTCTTTTAGCAATTTTTGTGTTATTAGGTCAATTCCTGGTGACTTTTTGATATTTAGTTTTAAGATTTCTTCTTTAAGTTCTTTGGGTGTTGTTAATTTTATTGGATTTACTGATGGTTGTTCTGAGTTTAAATAATTAATAATTTCTTGATCTTCTTCATTGTTGTGTGGTTGGAATACTGTTGCTAAATGTTCAGCAAATAATTCTGATTTTTCTTTATCGCTTCTTGCCCATTGGTTCTGTGTGTCTGTGGTTTTTCTTACTGGTGGGGATATTGCTTGGGGTTTTAAGGATGATTTGATTGGTTTCCATATTGAATGGTCGTATCTATTAAGTTGTGTTACATATTTTTTGACTGACTCTTCTCTTGCAATTTTTAGTTGTGTTTTTAGGAATTAATACTAAATATATAAATCAATACTACAATATGTAATAGGTAACAACTTTAGAAACTATGCTATTAATTTTTATCGATACAGGTGACTACACAGGCAGGTAAGGTAAATTTACCACTCAAGGGGAGGGGGATTATTTGGTCAAACATTTTTGTACAGCATTTATAACTTAGGTAGGTAATATAAAAATAAGAAACCTGCTACAGCAAACCATAAAATAAAACAAAATTTAAAATATTCATTAATTTTACAACTAATAAAAATGTATAATTTTCTTTTTACTTTGGAGTAACATATCTTACAAATCGAAAACATAAAATAATTCTTAAATATGAATACTAAATTCGAGTATTTTCTTCTTAAAGTTAAATAACAGCTATCATCCTTTAAGGCATAGACTTATCAACGCAGGAATCTTGTTTGATGGTCTCTGCTGCGATTCGTTGACTTGTGCCTATTCTAAGCTACCACAGTTTCACATTCGTCATAATTTTGCCCAACTACACTTCTCAAGTTGTCCCACAAATGCTTTCAGTCAAAAGCTACCTCAAATATATCATCAAAGATTCTGCAACAACAACATCTTACGACAAATGCCAATATACACTTTTTCTTCTTCTTCTTTTTTGTAGACAGACTCTGTCTGTTTTTTAATGTTTCTCCATTCGACAGTAAGTTGTCGTTCCGTCGCTTTAGAAAACCGTCCCTTGCCTCCTTTACTAGTCTATTTTTTGTCATTCAGTTTATATGATCGTTCTACTGCTATTCGATTTCTTACCCAGTCCTTGATGTTCACTTTGCATTCATGTTGTATATCTATACTTTTGCCTCTGTCACATAGCATCTAAACAATAATTTTTTTCATCTCTGCTGTTTCTAGCATTCGTTCGTCCTCGATGTGTCAGGTAGTGTTTCCACCGCATATGTAATTGTTGGTCTGTTGAATGTTTTGTAAATTCTGCCTTTTATTTTTTTCCCGATATTTTTATTTCTTCATATTGTTTTCTTCCACTTTTGTTTCGAGCTTTCCGTAGCTAGGCAGTGTGATTCCTAAATATTTATAACTCCATCACTTATTATCTGACCTTTCAGCTCCAATTTACAGCTTAGTAAATTTGCTGTTATAACCATGTATTTTGTCTTATTTGGGGAAATTAACATGTTAAATTTTCTGTCAGTTATATTAATTTGGTGCAGCATACGTTAAAAATCATCATTACTTTGAGAGGGTAGTATTGCGTTGTCTGCATAGCAAATTATTTTAAGTTGTTTTTCTCTCCTTGGGTATCCTTTTTTAGTTCTTACTTTTTTTATGTCATCGATGATCAGGTTGAACAATAAAGGACTCAGGGATTTCTATCTTATCCCTTTGCTAGCTTCAAATGGGTCAATTAGTTCTTCTTCTACTTTTACTTTTATTGTGTTGTTTTGGTAGATATTTTGGATCGTTTTGATTATTCCTAGATGTATCTCTCTTGCATATAATAAGTAGATAACGTCCGTTAATCAAATGCCTTCTTAAAGTCCACGAAACATAGATATGCCTGTTTGATGTACATATTCTAATGATTTCTCTTTCACTTGCCACATTATAAATATAGCATCAGTGTTTGATCTTTCGCACCTTAAACCTTGTTATTTTTCTGCTATTGTTATAATATTTCAGTCAGTTTATTTGTTATCAGTTTGGTGGTTAATGTTAATGTTGTCTCTAATAAATTAATTCATCTACAATTTTCCTGGTCCGATATGTCTTGCTTTTTATAAAGGAGCATTATTGATCTCCATTCTTGTGGCATTTGTTTTGTTTAATTAATTTTTGCATTAGTTTAAATAGATGTTTGGTCAGATCTGGTTCTCCGTACTTTTTGAGTTTATTCGATATTTTGTCTTCTCCTGGTGATTTTCTATTTTTTAATTTCCTTAATGCGTCCTATACCTGTTCATCCTAATGTTTATTTCTTTGTTTGTCGTCACTTCTGGCGTTGGTAGTTAATTGTCACCTTTAATAAATAGAGATCGAAGTTAATGTGTCCATGTTTTCATCTAAATGTGTTTTGTTTTTATTAGTTCGTTCATATCTTTTATTTGTTCTCTGGTCATTCTCCATATTTCTTCTTGTATTCTGTAGAAGTCGTGCTCCAACCCTTTTTAAAAACTCTGCTAGTGTTTCCTTTTTATTTGTCGAAATAATGTATTTGTTTTATTTCTGATTTATTTATAGTGGTTGTGTGACGGCTGTTGTGTATTGTGTTTTATATTGTAGAAAGTTTAAAATGTTTATATCAATGTCAATTCCAAAAAACCGTCCAACATCTCAAGAGCTTACAGTATGGCTCAGTAGGTAAGATACTGGATAATTAACTTGCTTGTTTTGGACTTATTTATGTCTTTTGTATGTAATACATTTTATACAACTGCTGTTATGTGATAAACTGTCACATCTATTGTGTAATCATACCTTAAACTTAAAATAATTCCAATCAGCTAATTGTTTCAATATATAGTCCGTCCCTGCATAAAAAGTCAACGTTTCGTCCTAAATTAACCTCAATACAACAAAGGCGAAATATTACAGCAAATAAAAGTTTTAGAAAGATAGAGCTGTTTTATTTTATTTCTGTTTAAAAACAAGACGAGTACAAACCGACCAAAGAACAAACGGTTCTGCTCTGTTGTGCCTTATATTTCTATGACTTTTGACTTTTAATTTCTAAGAAGAAAAGCAAGAAATTTATATTCCCGTAAATTGCTGCTTGGGTTGCTTAAATTTAATATTGCCGCCTTTTTGAGGTTTCTTTGCTTACTCTGTAATTTTGTTGTATGGAAACTCAACTAATTTGCAAGCTATATTTAAGTTTTAAATATTGTGTTAAATGTAATTTGCAATTTTTTGATAAAAAATTAGATTTTGGGAAACAAAACAAGAAATAATAAGATATATGGTAAAAGCAACAAGAGTTTTAGCAAAAAGGAAATAAATTGTTACTTATTGCAAAATTTTCATCAAATTGTTTACTCGAATTTCATTTGATTGTGGTCAAGTTTTAGCACTTGCTTTTTTCCAAGTTACATCTATATACCATTTTCGCCCATGGCCTCTATGTTTTGGCGATTTGTCATATGCTTAGAGTAGGGAATTCTACTCGTCAACGAGTAGAATTCCCTACTCTAAGGTCGTATGTGAACGTTTTCTTTGACTATATTTAGAATACGGCACTTGTCTAGTGTACCTATAATAATATCGATGATGAAGTGCATATTAATATCGTTTGGGAAAGTTTCTACAGTTTTTAGCAAATGATTTAGATAATTTCGAATTGAAGCCATTAATTTAAATCAACCTCATACAAAAGGTGATAAGCTTCGCCATCACTGTATTGTTATTTTTTATGTTAAAAACTGAGTCAGTTAAGTTCAGGAGCTTGAATAGGGGTTCATCGCTAGACAGAATCACAATGGACTTATCTAGTCGCTTTGAATAGGCCCTGGTTGATTGAGTTACTTTTAAATTCGATATTGTTTTCACCAGGTATCTGGAAATGAATTTTTGTCTTCCAATCTGTCATTATATTCTATAAAAATTGCAGTATATTATCATTGGCTATATATATTCCTACTTCTATAAGCCAATGATGTGACACTGGGTCAAAGGCTTTCTTCAATGAGAAATGTTCAATGAGTTCAATGTTGGTAGATAGGCCAAGGTTAACAGGATGTGACAAATTTATGCAAAGTTAATATTATTATATTTATTGAAAGATAAGTAAGGAAATTGAATGTAGAGTACGAATCCATGGAAAACTGTGTGAAACTTTTAAAACAAATCACAAGCTGCGCCAGGAGGACCCTCTCTATTCAGTCTGGGCCTGGAAAAAGTCACAGGTATATCACAAATCACAACCACCGCACCGGTTCAATATATAACAAATCAGTACAAATCCTCACCTATGCTGATATCAATATTGTTGGGAGAACAGAAAATTCTGAAAGAGAGGTACAGACAAAGACAGACAGAGACAGAGGGAGAAAAAAAGAAAGAGAGAGAGAGAGGGAGAGGAGAGAAATAAAGAGAGAGAGAGAGAGGGAGATAGAGAAAGAGAGAGAGTATGTAGTACAAAATAATTCACTACTAAAATGAGTTTAATAATAAATACCAACACAACAAAGTACCCCATCGATCTGGAGATGAGAAATATGGGAATACGTGCTTGGCAGAGAAAGGCGATGGATAGAGACAACTGGAGAGACATTCTTGAAGAGGCTAGCATCAACACGGGGTTGTAAATTTTGAATGATCATGGTAATGTCTATTTCAGAACAACAATTAGATATGTCCAAAAGAAAACGTACATGTTAATATCTTTTGTAAACTTTACAAATTCTGATCCAACACGATGAAAAATATTATAATAAACTTAACTTTTTCTTTTCATTTGCATTTTTTTTTAAAATATAATGTTTTTCATTGATTAATAGGTAAGGCAGTCTAATAAAGTAATCTCATTTCAAATGAAAAACATGGTTTTGAAAAAAAAGCTTTTCTTTTGTTCGATATAGTCACCTTTTAGCTCAATACAACGATTCCAGCGATTTTACAACTTCTTTATACTGTTTGAATAATGCTATTCTTGAAGCTATGATAAATAGACGTTTGCTTCGTTAAGTTTCTCGTCATCCGAGTTGAAATTTTTATTTACTGATATTTTATTTACGGGATAACCCCATTAACAGTTTAAATTACAATATACAATGTCACGGTTATGATTCAAAACTTGAAATTACTTATAATATAAAATAAATATGAAAAAGTTTTAAAAAATGAGACTAAAACCATTACATGCTAAAAAAAACAAACAAAATATAACAAGAACAAAATTTAACAATCCCAATATACATATCACAAAGCAAGAGATCTTTTTAACCGAGATAAAGTTATATTGAAAATATCAAAATCGCGAACATTTAATAGCCCCATGCATCTATCCAATGGGTTGTGAATACCGTAGGTTGTTCTGTGGAAAGGAATATTGAAAACTGGTAATGTAGAGCTTGATGGGAAACATTAAAGTTAATCTGGCTTAGCAGGTTTGGAAAATCAATAAATCCATGTATAATCTTATATATAAACATAGGGTAAACCATACAGTTATTGGACACTTAAGAAAATTTCAACTTTAAAAATTCGTAATTCACATTGTTCTCTGCAGATTGAATTGAAATTTATACAAAAGGTAGTCTAAACAGTTTATTACAATATGGATAAAAGGATTTAAAGAAGGTGTTAAATATTTTTTGTCAATATATATTTATTAAAAATAGTTACAAAAATTATAGTTATTGGACAGTTTATTTAGTTACAGGACACTCAAAATTAGTTATTGGACGACTGCTTTAACACAATAAAAAACTAGAAACAAATGAAAATTACAGGAAAAACCTAAGATTTCTGTGCGGTATGGGGTACCTATATACAGTTGACACAATTAAATTTTATAAATGCTTTTGTGCTTCTTTGTATTGAGTGAAAAGTTCGTCAATGTCTTCATCCTCACTGTCTTGGTTACTGTTATTAGCATCAGAATCACTATCCTGGAGATTGAAGCAGTTGTGACATATAAATAGATCACCATCGTTAGGTATATGCTGTCTATGATTAACAGGAATACAAGATTCGTGATAATAAAGATTACAGTCATCGCATTTTAATTTGTTCAATTGAATATCATTTGAACAAATAAAACATTTGACTTTTTTTAAATTCTTTTTCTTGCTACACTGGTTTATGGTTAATTTTTCTTCTCTTTTCCGTTTCCTTTCTTGTTTTTGTTTTTCCTGCTCTTCTTTTATCTTCTCCTTTTTCCGTAACATTTCTTGATATCGTGCAGATGTAATAGCAAAAGAAAGTCGTTCCGTGTTACGTTTATTTTTTCTTTCCGGTACAGTAGGAGAAGTTAAAAAGTTACCCAACAATTCGTGTTTAACAATAATTTTACTTGTAGAGGGTAAGTCATAAACATTAGTTTTATATTGTTGAAAATGGATATCATTGGTACTGCTACTCTCAGAAATATTTACATTTTAAATACCACTCTGTTCTGATGTTTTTATTTCAGTATTTTTAACGGGAGATGTGATAACCACATTTTGAATAATATTTTTGTTTGTGCCTCTATTTTTTAGAACCATTGGGTTATCCGAATGTTTTGGATCATGTTCAAAAAAATTCCAAATTTTGAACAACAAAGTCAAATTATCATCGCTAGGTAGATTATTCTTTGGATTTTCTTTTAAATTCTCTAAGCTATGAACTTTTTCAGGACCTAAGATATTTACAAAAGTATTATAGTCCATCTTGGGTTTCTTTTGATGATCTGAAATGATTAAATTTTTTACTACTTCTTTGCCTAAACATTTTGTGTAGTCAATAGCATCTGCATTAAATGGAAACAATCCGCAAGCCTTGAAACCATTTACTACTGTTTCAGTTTTACAGCT
This sequence comes from Diabrotica undecimpunctata, assembly GCF_040954645.1. Classification (NCBI taxonomy): domain Eukaryota; kingdom Metazoa; phylum Arthropoda; class Insecta; order Coleoptera; family Chrysomelidae; genus Diabrotica; species Diabrotica undecimpunctata. Next base: position 34,762,094 of record NC_092807.1, on the reverse strand, counting down.
TTTTTTATAGCTTGCTCCAATATAGAAGCAAATACAACCTTATTCACTACCCCTCCTGGATGCTGTTCTTCCCATTCTCTCACTGATTGCTGCCAAACTTCTTCATAGGAAAATAGAAACGTCACAGGGTTGTAAAATCCTTGTGGCGTTAGGATAAAGTGCAATCACTTCAATCTGCAGTTCATTACACAATAGACTTAATTGGTAACTTAAGTGACTCTTGTGCCCATCTACAAAAAGAATAACTGGAAGCTTAATATTATTTTCAATTAAGTGTGGGTAAAAAACATTCGCAATATACTGATAGAATGTCTCTGCCGTCATCCAACCATTATCGCTTCTGCCCACACCCCATTTAGGATTAATACCTTTAGCAACCTTTTCAGGAATACGTTGATAAGGATAAATAACCATAGGCACGCAAATTTTACCGTCTGCTGAAAACGTAAACATCACAGTGACGTTTTCTTTTGAAGAGCTTTTTTCAACGTTATAAACATTTTTGAAACCTTTCATAGCAAATACTTTTCCAGTAGATGGACATATTTGAAATCCTGACTCATCTCCATTAAAAATTCTTGATGGATCAGTTAGAACTTCTTCTAAATGTTTTTCTTTAACAGAGGTTTCAATATTTTTAAACCAGTTTTTGATGTCTCGTTCAGATACACAAGCGCTAGCTGCCGTCACACCTTCACTTGTCCTTCTAGAAACCCCTGGATGTCGCTTCAAAAATCCCTAAAAAAAATCAAACGATGAATACACATTAAAATACATTTTTTTGGTGACTTACTTTTAACCATCCATCTCCAGGTCGATTATCTTTAAAGTTATTGGGGCGCGGATTTTCGATTAAAAATTTTTGCACGCTGCTTTTTAAATCGTTAGCCTTTTTGGGGAAACCTTTTGAAGCAGTTTCTTGTATCCATCTGGAATATTGAATGTAAAATAAAATAATGCTATGGGTTAAGATAAATTAAATGAATTTACCTAACCAGAGTATTCTCCTCCTCGCAAGTTAAAATAGGAGACGGTCCAAGTGTATCTTTATGTTCCGGATGTTTTAATTTAAATTCTATAGTGGTTTTAATTCGGAATTCCATATTTTTTTTTCAGCTGTTCTATATGATTCAGTGCCATTTTGGACATCCTTAACAGCTTCTATAAGTTTCATCTTATCATATTTTCTAAGTTTAGGCATTTTACTACAATCCTAAAAAATCCATTTTTAGTTATTGGACGGTCAAATTTAGTTATTGGACAGCTGTCCAATAACTGTCAAATCGATTACTAAATTAATTTTACTGCTATCTCCAGTTAATTATACGTAAATCTGTTGAAAATAATTGTAGAAATATGTGGTAAGTGTAGTTCTCTAGTGATTGGACAGGTGTCCCATAATAGAATTAAGCAAGTTTTCTAGTTTAGTTATTGGACAGATGTAATTAAATCAGAATTAAAATCCCTATCACTGTACCAGATCTACCTTTAAGTGCCTTTACTACACCCTTTTAAATAAAAATACAATCTTACCTTAAAAATACCACGTAGTTTTAAAAAAAAAAGTCAGAGCAGATGCTTAACACAATGCTTAAATGTCACTTCACTCACATAGCCTAAAAATATTTACCGCCAAAATCACAGAACCCGTTAAAGGCAGAACATAGACATAAGAATGAACGTAATATAGAAACGAGTAGTGCCACCTAGTGAAATATACTCTTGTTGGCACTTGCAGAAATCTTATTCTCGTAAGTTAACACTGTAATGTCCAATAACTGTCTCGTGTCCAATAACTGGCGTTTTACCCTAGCTCATGACATATCAGGATGGTTCTTGAGTGAGGCTAAAGATAGTTGTTGTTCGATACGGGAATAACGAGAATAATAATGATTTCCAATAGTAGTGTGGACGTGGTAAGCACAATATCTCAAAAATTTATGCTGGACTCTTTTTATGGTATCAATATTGTTCTGAAAATATGGTGACCAAATAACTGAACAGTATTCCAAAATAGTTCTAACTAAGCAACAATACAATAATCTTGTTAAATTCATGGAGAACTACTTGCAATTCTTAGTAACGAAACCAAGAAGTTTAGATGACTTTGTTGAAATAGAGTTTATATGTGTATGTTCACATTTTCCAGTTTAACTGTATCAGAAGGTCATCCAGTACGTGGTCCATCCTATGTAAATATACAACCACTCCGTAATTAACGAAATCACAATTTGACAGTTTTTGTTTGTTTCAATGCCGCTTTATTTCTCAAATAGTAATGTTCAATAGTAAAATATACTAATGGCTGCATGGCGCTAAAATAACATGTATGCCTAACAATGATTACAATTTCTAGAACTATATGTTTTTTATAATATATCGTAGCGTCCCAAACAGCGAAGAAGGTGACTTATAAGACCACCAGATATATACGTAAAATATAACGTAATTGTGATTTAAAACGTAAAATATAACTGTATAAAGGTTGGGTATTAAATTAGATTGTTCTTAATAAATGCTGTTGCTTTGTGCTAATAATTTCTCACTGTTTCATTAGACAGCCTCATTTAAGCAAACAGTTTTCCGAATGCACTGTTATTTTCACTTCATTAAATGTAAGAAAGCATTTTGCATTTCATTGGACGTTCTCTTATTAAACGGAATAAAACGAATTCTGCTATTTTGTTAATTAAAAAGAACTATGAAATTTAAATTGCTCCTTGTTAAGCTCAAAACGTTACTGTTTTTAAATGGTAGTGTTTAGAGCGTTTCAAGATAAGTTATAAAAATTGGGACCACAAGCGTTCTTTTGTTTGTGTTAAATGAATATATTAACGTAAAGAAGGTACGTAGTGAAAAGTAAGCTAATAGAAAAACTTCTCACTATTTTTGGTATTTAAATTAAAGTCAAGAAGTTGTGCTTTTTAATAATTATTGTATTTATAAGAATGATTTACTAGTTGTAACGCGATACTAAGGAATAATTAATAATTGAAAATTCGATAAGAACCCACGGTGTCATGGCTTTCTAGTTTATGGGTCCTTCAAGCTATTTCTAACACCCAAATAATAATTGGCCACATATAAGCTATTGTGAAGTTTATGGTAAACGAAGGTAACAAATTGAACTTTCACGCAAACTGTATTGAAGACTGCAAAAAACTTGTCATAATGCGACCTGACAGATCTTTTGTGTATACTTTACAACTTTGGATTATGCTCTAAGAAAGCATATTATCCGCTGATGATAGATACTTGTTATCATATCATCATAACATTCAATAGCATCTTAACAGATGTGTAGTGGTTTATCATTGAGCTTCAGCAGCTCAAACTTCTTGATTACTGACCTTTCTCTATTGCTTTCGGCAACGGTTATATCTGTGCCTTTTTAGCATACTGTTTGTTTAGAACATTTTTTGTAATATGTGCTCATCACTGTGGATATCTATCACGTTAGATCGAAGTCTTCGGCCTTCGTTGAATACGCCCAACAAACTTGAAATTTCTAGAGTAAGTTATTCCAGAACGACGTATTGGACTCAATTTCATCCAAATCCTAGATATTCTTGTGGTGATCTGTCTATGAAATTCCAAGTAGTCATGTTGATGTCCACATTTTAAATCGTCTGTTCGATTATTTAACTGTACAAGTCTTGCATACAGAGTAAATTGTGGAAAAGCTCAAATTTAAAACAAGTATCTCTTTGACTGTCATAGTAAAGTGATGATCACACCAGACCTCGTTTAATTGAGACATTGCCGCTCTTGCAAGTAGTATGCGCCTTCAAAGTTCGTGTTTGTAACTACCTGTGTTGTTAACAAGGGCTCCAAAATATATCATAGAAGAGACTGCCTCACATCCCGCGACAGTTCGTGTCTCAAGAACATTTTATAAGCGGCAATAACCATAATTTTCGTTTTATTTGTAGTTAACCATAAGTTCAAAGTTAGTAAGTTCTAACTCGAGATTTGTTTATTAAGTTAGTAAGTGATTGCTACTGAAGAGGATCCACCATCAATCGAAGGGGGCCTTCTCCAAGAGTCATAACCTCTCTCTTGATACAAAAGTAAGAATGCTGCGATGCTACGTCTTCTCTGTCCTTTTTTATGGTATTGAATCGTGGACCTTGAACGAAGATATGTGCAGAAAACTGGAAGCATTTGAGATGTGGCTACATCGGAGAATACTTAAGATTCCGTGGACTAACCGAGTCACAAATGAGGAGGTCCTCAGAAGAATGAATAAAAACCACCATCAAATCTCGAAAGTTACAATTCTTCGAACATATTATGCGAAATGAATCCAGATATGCTCTCCTTTAGTCATCCTGCAAGAAAAATATTTGGAAAACAAGATCCAGGAAGAAGAAGAACATCTTGGTTAAAGAACCTCAGAATATGGTTCAATACAACATCTGTGCAGCTTTTCCGCGCTGCTGCAGATAAGATAAAGATTGCCATGATGATCGCCAACATTCGTAACGGATAGGCACATCAAGAAGAAAAAGAAGACTGGAGAGAAGGCTAGAAGTGTAGTGTCGTTTACCAAGTGCAAGTAAGATCTTTTGACACTGCCCAGATTTACTTCTCCCTCCCAATCGTTCTAAATATTATGAATTCTGTATACAGTGTGTCAATTTTAAAACTTACAATGGGCTATATCTCACGAACAAAAGCTGATATCGAAAAATGCTTGAAACCATTTTTAGGATGGTGAGGGGGAACTTAAATGGCTTGTGTTGCTCCATGCAACACAAGCAAAAAAGTTTAAATTGCAAACCCCTACTTATCATTGCAAAGAGTACAAAAAATGCTATCCAATGGTATAAATAATAATTATACAAAGTGAAGCAATAATTGTTAACCTTTGGCTTAAATGGAAAATTTACTGAGGTTTTTGTTGATTCTGTTGATGACCCTGTATAATTATTGTTATACAGGGTGTTAATATCAGCCAGCTTACTATGACTTTTGTATTTGTAATGCTATCTCCCGGACTATTATTTTTAATGCCCGTCGGAATTTTTTTTTGTTAAATAAAAACTTAATTTGCCGTTTTTGCAAAACAAGTTGAAAACATCTGTTTTTTGGGCTCAGATTTGATAATTTTTGGTTTATCTGAGAATTTTAAATGTCATTAGTTTTCATCATTTGTACGATCGGTACTGTCATTCAGCTGTAGTTGTTACATTGGTTTACAGTATACCTAAACGCGTGGAGATCATTTTCATATTTTCCTTCCAGAACCAGTGTTATTTACGAACAGTTTAAATATTTCATGAAAGGTATTCGGACAAAAACGTAAGTCACGTGTACGTCCGCGATTTAGTTAAAAAGTTTAGAGAAACGGGATCAGTGCAAAATAAAAAAAAGGATGCCCCAAGATTGCTGAATGAAGCATCCCAAATTAAGGTTGTTGGACATTTTGCAATATAGCCTACTGCATCAACACGTCAAGTATCTGCAATCACAGGACTTTTACATGAGTCGGTTAGAAAGGTGTTGAAATTATATAAGTTTCACCCGTACAAAATACAAATTCTTCAAGAACTATTCGATGATGATCCAGACCGACAAATAGAGTTTTGTGAACTCATGACTGAAAGAATTCACTTTGAACCAAGAATGTTAAAAAATATTTGTTTCAGTGATGAATGTACTTTTATGCTAATAATAATTATGCTAATAATTAATAGTAAATAAACAAAACTGTCGGTACTGGAGTGATGCGAACACGCATCGATTCAGAGATCACAATATCCTGAAAATCTGAATGTTTATGAAGCAATATTATTCAATGTTATAATTGGCACCTTGTTCATACCAGGCAATTTAGGCCACATTAAGCAAGAACCAAAGAGACGATCAAGGAAACCTAGCTTTAGACGAAGATTTGCTGTACTTCCAACAAGATGAAATGCTTACTATGCAGCTCCAGTTAGGCACTGGTTGGATACTAATTATCCGAACAAATGAATTGGAAGGAGAGGTCCTATTGAGTGGCCACCGAGGTCACCAGACTTACCGCCACCTGACTTTTTTCTATGGGGTTACCTCAAGTCAGTTGTTTATAAAACTCAACCTGCGTTACTTGGGAAATTTCTAGAAAGAATTACGCAAGCATGTCGCGCTATTACTAAAACAACATTTGCCAAAGTTCGAGCAGAATTTGAAAAATAGGCTGTATTATTGTTTACAAAACAATGGAATCCACTTTCTGGAAATAGTCTGTGACGGGTCGCTCTACTATATACCAGACTTAGTAAAAAATACAAGTATAATCTAAATAAAAATATATTCAAAATAAATAACAATAACTTCTACTTACTGCTACATAATACTTAACTTCTACATAATATGTGCAATAAAATAAAAATACGAATCATAGTAAATAAAATCGACGGCGCTTTGGTGCGCTGTTCATGCCTATTAAAATAAATAATGGCGATATTACGACGGTTGAATCAAAAGGAGGACATATTTGTTAATACGCAAATACCGGAGAAGACTAATCAATGCTTAGTCTAGATTAGAGGTGGCCGATCAATCACTACTTATGAAATACACCTTGCTCCAACTGATAATAAAGGGAAAGATCCAAGGAAATAGAAGCATAAGAAGGCTTAGAATGTCATGGCTGCGCAACCTGAGAGAGTGGTACGGATGTACATCAAATGAACTTTTCAGAGCAGCCGTCTCAAAAGTTCGAATAGCTATGCTGATTGCCGACCTCCGCCGCGGAGATGGCACTTGAAGAAGAAGAAGGTCAATCACTACGGTATTCCATCCTTAGGGCGCACTAATGGTAGTGGTAGCTTGTCGGTGGGAGTACATGCGTACAGAGAGAAGCAGGCTGTCAAAGCTGGCAATGTCATTACAAACATAAACACTCTTAGACATAGATAACTTAAATAGTGACAAAAATTAAAAATAATTAAAAACAAAAGTATTAAAGGACTCTTAAAAGATGCTTTTTTGACCAATTAAAAAATTTGAGAGAAATAATAGAAAGAAAGAGGTTTAAATATTTGTATGTAGGTATATTTAAAAAACCCTAAAAAGGGCTACATCAAAAAAACAAACGTTTTCGGAATAATAATTCCATCATCAGGTTAAAAGCCTAAAATAAGACTGCGATTGACGCAGTTGGGGCTTCTTTGCTTTTCTTTGACTATTTCCAAGTCTTCATACAGATCTAATTTTAGAAAGTTTTTTTGAGGAATATTATGTAATAAGGAGACGTCTTCTGGGATGTTAAGGGTATGTTTCTGTTGTGCTGTTGTGTAAGATGTGAGAAAGTGGAAGTGTTCTCTCTTTTAGTGTGTTCTAGGGAACGGGAAGCTAGTGATCTACAGGTTCTACCTATATATGTAGCATTACAATCAGAGCACTGTAATTTGTAGACACCACTACGATCCATGTAGTTGATGGGATCTTTTGAATTAGTTAGGCATTGTCCTAAATTGTTGAGGACTTTAAAAGAAATGTGGGTATTCTCAACAGATCTTTTCAAGATATATCTGATATCTCCAGAAATACGTTCTTGAAGGTATGGTAAGGAAGCATAATAAGGTTTGATGGTCAAATGGTTGATGGTTTGATGGTTCTTGGATTGCTGTTATCATTTTTAACATCACTAAAGCTTTTGAATCGTTTGGCTGCAGTAATATTATGTATAACTAACACTGTTCCATGGTGCATTGACATTCTGTTTTCGACACCGTTCATAGGTATCTTGTCAATCAGTTACCAGCTGAAGTCCGTTTGAAGAGGTTTACCCTCCGGACGCTGGTACTCACGTGAGGCATGGTTATATGTTGCCTGAAGTTAAAGATAATAAAATATTAAACATCATTCATTTTTAATAAGATCATGGACATTTTTAGGTAACTTCAATTTTTGTAAAGGGTTTTACCCTAATATTTTGGTGACTTAGGCATGTTAACCTATAATATAACCATTTTGCTTATTTAACCTTAGTCAACATTTCAATTACGTTTACTTTAATTAAATGGTTTATACTTATTTTAGGCTTTTAAGCTGATGATGGAATTATTATTCCGAAAACGTTTGTTTTCCGAAAATCTTTGTTTTTATGTAGCCATTTTAAGGGTTTTTTAAATATACCTAGATACAAAGATTTAAACCTCTTTTTGTGATACATGGTATACAGCCAGCTGCAGGAATTTCTTTTCCTTGTGGATTTTAGAAATAATAGAGTTAACGAAAGAAAGAGTTTATTCATCGTAGCAGTGTAGAAATGGGGAACTTAACTTATAACTAACCAGATATAGGTACATCCGACTGTCGTATAATATCAAATTTGACACAATTGATGCCTGAAAAATATGATTTTATGGAGGAAAATAACGATATATTTTTATTTAATACTTTATTTATAGCATTGTCAGCATTTATTAAATATCAAACTAATTTTTTCAATAACTGGTCGAGAAGGTAGCATTAGCAACTTATATATAAATAGATATTTAAGTTTATGCGATCGATTCATAATTTAATTAACGGCAACGTTTGATATCAAGTTGTGTTCTAACCTTAAAGGCGCATCTCGTTAGATGTGATATTATTTCCAGGAGAATTTACATACATTCTGTACCAAATACCTTTCCATTTTCATTATACGCCTGCTGACAATATCCATTACAAAAACAATCGACGCATGTTACGGTTGATCTCGCAATCTCCCTCGGTAATGAACTCCTGCCCTTCCATAATCCTTAATTTAACATCAAACTATCCAGATAGGTTCCTTGATTGTAATTTCTCAAACGCATACATAATGCTGATTTTATTTGTGTTTCTCATCTGCTGGACGGTTACGTACATTCCCGATAAGCTTGTATAAAGGGTCCATTTACTGTAATTGATGCCAGTAACTATGAGTATGGTAATTGCTAATAGGTTCTGCGAAGTTATATTGTTTGCCTTAAATTATTTACGTGTGTATATTAATTTTACCTCTGCCGAAACAAATAAACTGTAAAATGTAAAATTTAAATTCATATTTTATATACAGGGTGGTCCTTAAGTAATTGTACAAAAAGACACAGTAGATTCTACACTTTAAAATATTACGATTTAAGCCAAATTGCTTTAATAAAATGTTGATATTAAGAAAGATACAGGGTGTTAAAGTGCAAAATTAAAATTTTATTTTTCGCTATAACTTTCATGTTTTTAAACATTTATGTATAAAAATTTACATCGGGATAATTTTAAATATAAGAAATTATAATTTGATACACACTTTTATGTAACTGATAGAGGGCGTCACTTATGCCACATATGTGGTATAAATTTGCACTTAACTTTTTTGTTCTTTAAGTTACCTATATTTGGGATAAAAAATATTAAAGATAAATTATTTTAACAAAAAAAAGGTATACTTGTTAATAACTTCAAAACTCAACAGTTTTCGAGATAATAGCATTTTAAAAATCAGCTGCATAATTCTGATCTAACGCAATTACTCCAGGCAACGAAGAAAAAAATGGACAAAAACATTAATACTTCTGAATTTTGGTATAAAATACCTTTAACTAAAGTTAATACTTAACGAAATATTAAATAAAATAAATATATCAGGAGGATAATTAATAATAGGATTTGACAAAATAACAGAATAATAGGATTTTACATTAAACATTTTACGTTTTATGGTAAATTAAAGTCATAATCAAAACATTTTGTTTACAAACCAAATTAATAAATAGTTAAACTAAATAACATAACTTTTTATCAAAGTAAGTGTTCGATATGTCCTCCATTGTCTTTAATTCATTTGTCAATATATTCCACAAAAGATCGTGTCATATTAAATAGCATCATTGGTTCTAAAGAAACTGCTGCAGTACTTATTTCTTCCTATAGTTGGTTGCGAATGTTTATAGGATTCTTATAGACACGTTGTTTTAATGCGTCCCATGCACCAAAATCAATCGGATTAAATTCGGGGCTACGTGGTGGCTATAATGTATAATGGATGAATATATTATTTTGGATACATTTCCAAATCTTATGGTATATTATGGAACTACATCTTATTTGTCGCAGAAGTTAAATAATGTATTAAACTGTGATGTATCTCGTTCATTGGTTACTTATATACACACGGAATAACCTATCGATGACATATACTTATTTATACTTATTTATATGATTACGTTACAGCTTACGAGTAACTATAATTACATCTCGAACAAATGGACTATTATGATTTACTAGCGAACTAATATTATGCTGAACTAAATTGCCTGTGTGTTTACTATATTTATAACAATATCGGTTATTAGGACAACGATGATGTTTTCGTAAAAATGCTGAGTCTTTCAGGTTCGATTTTTAGCAAAAGTATTATGAAATATGACACATATGTGTTATTCAATACCTGTGCCCTAGTTTCTATTTGTCCTAATAAAAATGGGTAAACAATTTACGTAATGAACAATAAGTATTCTTTTCGGATTTTTTATGAATTAAATAATTATATCAATATCTCACCACATTGCCAAGGAATATGACTACCAATTGACCAATTCAACGTTCAGAAAAGTTGTATTTAAGTATGTTCTAACTGCCTTCTCTCTAGAATGTGGTGGTGTACTATCTTGCATAAACCACATATTTTGGGTTTTTAGTTGTAAATTGTAAACATGATGACAGCCAACGTCTGAATACGGACACGGCACCTAAAGAAGAAGATGAAATTCTCCAATAAGACATTAAGCACTCATAACAAAATATTTTATGATGTTAAATTATCATCTTTGAGTTGTTTTAATAAGAATAAACTATGAATTATGCTTATCTACAGGTATTCAGTGCTTTACTGCACAAATATCAAACTAAGAATTATTGTGCAGCTGACTTATAAAATGCATTTATCTCGAAAACGGTTGAATTCTCAGGTTACTAACAAGTATACCTTTTCTATGTAAAAATAATGTATCTTTAATACGTTTTAACACAAATAGAGCTAACTTAAAGAGCTAAAAAGTTAAGCGCAAATTTATGCCACACATAGCGGTCACAGTGGCATATGTGGCGCCCTCTATTAGGTACATTAAAGTAAGTATAAAATTATAATTTAACCTACTCAACAGCATCCAACTGTAAATTTTTGTCCAAAAATATTTACAAACGTAAAAGTTATAGCGAAAAATAAAATTTTAAATTTTCACTTTAACACCCTGTATCTTTCTTAATATCAAAATTTTATTAAAGCAAGTTGGGTTAAATCGTAATATTTTAAAGTGCAGAACCTACGGTTCCTATTTGTACAATTACTTAAGGACCACCCTGTATAACTACAGGATGTGCCAAATCTCTGGCTTTCTTTTATTAAAGCTAAGTTATGAAGTATTTAAAAATGTTTGTCTTTCACTTGCATATTATTTGTTTATTTTAGTTTGGATACGGTTACCATAAACAGACTTGTTATATCTTAGGGCATAAAAAGCAGGTGTTATGGCCTATAATAATGCCCTGCTGTATAAGAAAAAAAAGCAGATGTTATAGAATCAAGTTTTTTTTTTCATTTTAAAACAATTTTGAAAGGAGTAAATAATATATAACTAAATTGTTTTAACCTTAACAATATTTATAAGTATCGAATATACAATTTTTTAATAACTCAATATAAATAACAGACATAAACTCATAAATAAATATGAATCCAACTGACCACTAGATAATATAATCAACAAACATCAAAATATCAACAACTGTCATAGACTAATTCAAACTAGTAAAAACGTCTCAATTTTAGTTTTTATATTATGTGTAGTGAAAACAAAAATCTTATATGTAAACTTCATTCACAATTATAAGAACTGACTTATTATGCAGAATTTAAAAGTATCCCGCTGATAAAGTCGACGCCATAAAGAGGTTTGCCTCTTCATGTAAATAGTAAAAAGGGCCGGCTTAACGAATTTTATATTTTATTTGTCATTTACATTACATATTTAATTCAAATAGATATCTAGATAATTAAGGGAAAAAATACATAAACTGATAACTTATTAAATATACAAAATCAACAAATGCAAATGTATTTTTTTATTTACTTTTTACTTTAAATGTATTATTTAATTATTTGAAGGCCATGAATCTAAACTTGGACATAATTTTTAATACCTATAAACATCTACCACTTAATATTTTATAAGATTATTGATTAATAATTTTAGCCTTTAGTAAAGCCTTTTTAACCTTTAGTAAAGAATAATTTTTTTTCGTGAAATTATTAATAAAGAAATTTATCATTTTTTGTCAACTTTTTCAGACATGAAACGGAAAAGTTAAACATAACAAGTCAACATGAATAAATATGAACCTTTTAAAACGAGTAAATCGGTACTCACCTGAAGGACCGCAGGCGTTCGGATACAATTAGCGTCTCTTTGTAAAGACAATTACGTCGACTTTACTAAAGTAACAAGACATTTACTTAACATAGACACTACACATTACTCCCCTGAGTTAGTGATAAGTTATAGTCTAAAAAAATCATTATGAAATTGACTGGCCAGTTGGTTGTGAAAACCAGTGCCAATAAAACACAAAAGACACACACACACTAAACGGGTATAAATATTACATCACATAGATATTATGTTAAATCTGTGTCACTATCACTGTCGTCTTTTAAATTGATGATAATATTTTGTATATTATATGTAGGAAAATTAGAATTCTCAGCTTTCATGATATGTTAGACTGCATTTTTCCAACTATTCGCATCATTTTTGAGTACTTCCTTTTCAATTAAATGCAGGGCAGATGCATAGATGCATTTAAATGTGGCGAAGTATTATTTCTTCGGACTCTTGACTTAAGTTGATGCCACATATGTTCGATTGGGTTAAATACGCAGTAATATGGTGGAAGTCTTAAAATTGTATGACCTGTATTATCTGTGTGAAAATAAATATCTTTGTTATACAAGTAATTCTGTATTGTTATTTTCGTATCGCTTGAACTGGGAATTTTATTTAAATGTCTGCTATGATATGTTGCATTCTCCATACCTACAACACTATTAGGGGGTATGTTGGGTATTAACTTATTTTTGAACCAGTCATCAAATATATCTGAAGTTGTGTTGTCATGGTAATCGAGACATGAATCACTGATGTTTTTAGCTGATAGAGATAAGGCATTTGGAGAGATAAGGCATTTGGAACCCATCCATCGACTGATCCAGTATGGAATATTGTTATTCTTTTTCCTCTATTAGAAGGCGCTTTTGTTGAACAAGATTTACTATTATCTATCCAACCTTTAGATGGCATATCGTGAGTATCAAAAGTTTCATCTAAATAAATAATAGGTCGATTTGTTCGACAATACTGTTTAATTTTGTTTAAATATTCCATTCGCCATATCCGTCAACGATTGGATTCCAAGTACCTGTCTTTTATCTACTTTTTTGTATTTAAACCCTATACGTTGCAAACAATTCCAGACAGTTGTTCTACCGCACTTAATTTCAGTGTTGTCGACGTGAAGCCTGTCAACTAATATATCTAGTGTGGGTACAATTTGTTCTTTATACAAGGCATACACTTTGCGACGAATAAGATCTTCATCTGCACGATCGAGCTTCCGAGAAATAATGTTATCCCGTCTTATTAATCTTGGTATAATAGGATTACTTACAATTTTTCTGACTGTGGATAATGGTTTTTTAGTCAAAGTTGCCGTTTCATGTAAGGCTTCGTTACTGTCCATGTTTTTTTCGACAAGATTTTGAAAAACATTAGCAATCATTTGTTTTGTATCAGCAGATAGATGTATTCGTTGGCGGTGTTCAGATTCTAATACTTGAATAAGATCACCTCCTTGTCGATTTGCTTCCGGTTCATTAACTGGCGAAATTGCCCTGTTATCCTCTGGACTCCAGGGACGCTACATTGTTTCATACAATAAAGGTAAATTTGACTACGTAGATTCACCGGCAATTGTACACACTCTAAAAAAAAACACTTTTATAACAATACTCAACTAATTTTTTGCACAAACTGAACACTCAAACGACTTTACAACCAATTCCGTCGAAAGCAGACTTTTAAGTGTTAGTTTGTCATCGTACAACTCTCTTCAAATTGAAAAACAATTAACGATAAATAACAGGTAGAAAGTTATATAAATTCCAAGTAATTTGTTAATAGGTCAATTAAGTTAAACGTTTACTCATTATAACTGTGCTGTTTGGGATATTACTTGTCTTCCCAAAACTTATTAATTTCCACGGCCGGTCCAGTCAATTTGACTGAATTGAGATCTTCATAATTTTGGGCGCTTTTATTTCGTTGAGACTTAAAATAATGATTAATAAAAGAATACAATTATTATGGGAAATTTGTATGTTTATAAAAAGAGTTTTTTGACATTACGCTTGAATGATAATATTTGATCTGATTATATGTACTAACCTACATTTGATTCGGCTATATGCCGGTCCTATCAGCTTAGATAGCTGTGATAATTATACAACAATAGGGTATTTACAAGGAATTATTCAGTTTTACAGCTGTTAATAAAATAAATTTTATAATGAGACACTAAATTTCTGGATACAGTACCACTAGTGTTAACGGACGATTACGCCTATCAAGCAACATCCATCCCTCGGGTCAGAGGCCCTCTGGCTGGAATATATTGCTCTCCGGGCGTAATCATCTTAATACCACCCTCGGTGCATAGATAGCTATTATAAACTCATGTATATTAAAAACGTCTATAATTTAAAATTACTTTGGATTATACAGGGTCAGTTATAACAACGGAATATGTGACGAGTCCGTCACTTCAATAATCCTTTCATCGCTTTAAATCAATATTCATCCAATATCTCTTAGTAACTTTTAATTTCCAAGTTGGTATTAAGCAGCGACTCTAAGCGGCAGTTTTGGAAAACTATGTACAGGCTTATCCGACTAGTGGGACTCTTGTTCTGACCAGGAAGAAGTAATGTGAGTTTAAATCAGTAGGCGACCACGCATGTGCTGAAATTTGTTTTAAGAATATTATTAATTCTTGCCTTTGTATTCTAGTACTTTTGTCATCGAACCGAATGTGTCTTAAAATGAACTGGAACCTCTTTAGCGACATCGTAAGGCGATAAATCTCCATTGACCTTCCATCTGTTCAAAATAAATCATCAGTATTCTGATGATTGCTTTTGTTAGCTCCAGATATGTACAAACAGCCCAAACAGAGCTTTTAATTCTATAAGATCAATTGGCCTAGCCGTTCTGTTATTGACTGTGTCATAGCGTTTTAATGCTGTGAACTTATTGGTGCATTCTACTATTATGTCTAGAATATCTGTAGTGAAAAAACATTCCCAAATCTCTTTTATCACCAATTTTCGCCTAATATCACCTTTTACATTCTACCCAATCTGGTACTGCCAGATTGGGTAGAAGATTTTCAGTACGAGTTCGAACGTTACGATTAAATTCATTGTGTTTCCTCCACCTTGTTCCATCTTTCCCAAACAAAGGTGGTATGCGCGGTATTACTTCTACTAGTAAATGATTTTCGACATATTCTTCATCACAGAAATCCTCCTCTGAATTAGTATCATAATCTAGAACTTCTGAACAATCATCTTGCAAACTTTCGTCGTCATCTTCTGGTTCCGGTTCGTCAAAAAGTTGTTGCAACCTCGTTTGTTCTCTTTCTTAAGCCACATTCACATACAACTCCTAAAATGAATATCTATTATTTAAACTGACTATGGACCAAAAACGACAAAAACTTACTGTTGAGTATAACACAAATGGTAACCTCGGTCGCTCACACCATCAGGTCGAATAACACATGAACTATCCGCACTCGGCCGCAGATTTTTCAAGACTGAATAGCGTGATAAGGATTCGAAAGCTACCTGGCCGCGCGGATAAAACAATATGCTCATTTGAGTTTTAGCGCGAAAAATCTACTACGTCGTTATCATGGACTGTACGTTACCACTCGAAGGTTAATGTAGGATGAACTTTTATAATGTATTTTTGTAACGGACAAATGTAGGTTTCCAATTCTTCATGATTACATACGATCACAAAGTCTTTAGAGATTATTACGAATGAAATGCCAAAAACGAAATTTAAATCCATCTTACTTAGCGGAAAATCAATAGCAAGGCCTCTTCTGATCTTTATTTCATCGGTTATTGTTCTATAAATAAGTATCATCTATCTAAGTACCTAAATTAGGTAACAAAAATTTATTTTTTCATATCTATTTATGATATTTTGTAAATAAATTCGATGTGTAGAATTATATATTATTATATGTATATTATTCTAAAAAGTTTTAAATTTACTTGGGCCTTTAGGGTATTACAGAGATTCCGACCTTTCCTTACTGTTGCTTCGATAAACCAAAGTTGATTACTAACCCTTTCCTATTTGCTTAATTTTCCACTTTTCATCGCACAGTGTAAAATTCACAATTCAGCATGATCGTAGCAGCGGGCAAAGAGTGGCATAGAGTTAAAATAGAAGTAAGGGGATGAGATGGATGTTCAGGGTGGTTTTCACCTAATTTCATTTTCATCAAACATTTGGGCGGCAACTTCTAATGGCTTTCGCTAACTCAGTTAACCTTTTAGAATTAGTTTTGCCGCAAAAGCACTGATTGTTTCACCAAGTTATTTTCTAAAAGAAGAAATTATTCATCAAAGTTTCTTGACGAATTCAACTTTACTAAATGGTAAAATAAAAAAAAAACCGTATCAATTTTGTTTAAAGCTTGTAGCTCAATTATTAGTTTCTGAAGACAAATTGTAAAATGTCATACATTAAATTACCTACTAAAAGACTATTTTAAAAGTAGTTTCTTTTCCATTTTATATTACGTTCATGTTTAAATCTCAATTTGCTAAGTTTTCCTTCAAATATAAAAAAAAAATCATTGTATATAGTGAGGGACAAAATTATTGAATATATTTATTTTTTCGAAAATAGGCTACTTTGGAGACAAAGTGTAATGTATAGATGATTTTTTAAATGAGAATAGGGGAGGTACACTTGTTTATTTAAAAGGGTATTGATTTTCCTACACACATTTTTGTTTAACCTTTCAGGGGATAACGTGATCTAATGTTACACAAAATGTAACGTCAAATTCGCAGTCCGCAAATCCAGAAAATGTATAAAAAAAAACAACAAATATTTTCGCTAAAAACGGTCAGGGAATTAGTCGATTCTTTAAATACACGATTAAAATAGACAAAAAAAACGGGTATGGCAGTCCAGTGGGATTGCCGGTAGAAGTTACACTTCTATACACGCATTCGCCGTTACAAATTTATTCGGGAGTCAATCTGCACAATCATTACTTATGTAATCCTATAGGTAAGACATAGCAGAAAGAGAAACAGAATTAATAACAACTTACTAACAATTAATAAACAACATTTGACCTGTAATAGGAGTATAGTAAATGAAGGATTGAATTAATATTTTGATGAAAATGTATATTTTTATTTTCATATATGTATGAAAGGAGTTGAATGCAATTTTTTTTACACATATTCTGCAGTAAAATTCATTGTTTATTTTGTTATTAATATAAAAATACAATACAATACACTGCAACATAATTCAATATGATAATACAATACAAATTAAAATGCAATATTTATAAGTATTTAAAAATGACAATAATATACATAACTTTTCTACTTACGCATATATGTTTAATTTACTATGTAATAATATTAATAAAAAAACGGGTGTGGCAGTCCAGTGGGACTGCCGGTAGAAGTTATACTTCTATACACGCGTTCGCCGTTAAAAATTTATATAGGAGTCAATCTGCACAATCATTACATATGTAATGCTATAGGCCAGAGAGAGCAGAAAGAGAAAAATAATTAGTTACATAGGTATATGGTGCATCGTTTGCTGTATATAAACATTTGACCTGTAATAGGAGTATAGTAAATGAATGATTGTATCAATATTTTAATGAAAATATATATTTTTATATATGTATAAAAGGAGTTGAATGCAAAAAAAAATTACACGTACTCTGCAGTAAAATTCATTGTTTATTTTGTTATTAATATAAAAATTACAATACAATAAATACACTGCAACATAATTCAATATAATAATACAATATAAATTAAAATGTAATATTCATAAGTATTTAAAACTGCCAATATACATAACTTACTTTACGAAGATAAAAATAAAAAACCAACAACTCGGATTATGTTGTAAATTTTCATTTTATTTTAAAATTTATATTTTTTGCGTATATTACATATATTTAATAAGATTAACGTGAGGTTTTTAAATATTTCAAAAATAAAAAAGGAAATTCATAATTGGGATTCGAACTCACAACCACCAGCGTATGAATCAAACACGTAAAGGATTTGCCAATTAGACATGACACTAACGAACTTCAAAATTGACAGTTCTCGGTAAAACAGTGATTATTTTGAAATACAAAAGCCTAAAATAATTATAAACGTTTAATTTCAAATAATACAAAACAATCACATAAAGTATAATATTAATACATATTATATTATATATAATATTATATATATATATATATATATATATATATATATATATATATATATATATATATATATATATATATATACATAATTATATAAGTATATAATATTAAATATATATACAAAAGGAACATTTTTATTCTCGAGAGAGGAAGAGAGAGAAAATATATCTTCTGTGTCTCTTTTACTCATTATCTTACATATGTAATGGTTTCACAGATTCACTCTGATGCAAATTTCCAACGCCGATCGTGCGTATAGAAGTATAACTTCAAAAAGTCCTCCCCGACTGGGAATCGAACCCCGGTCTTCCGCGTCACAGGCGGGGATACTGACTACTATACTACCGAGGACATGACACAAACGGATTTCAAAATTGACAGTTCTGGGTCATACAGTGATTTATTGAGATTATTATTTTGAAATACAAAAGACTAATATAATTATGAACATTTAATAAATATTACAAAACATATCACATAAATAATAATATTAATAAATATTTTATTATATATATATATATATATATATATATATATAATATTATATGTATATATATATAATATAAATAATATTAAATATATATACAAAAGGAACATTTTTATATTCGAGAGAGGAAGAGAGAGAAAATATATCTTCTGTTTCTCTCTCTTACTCATTATCTTACATATGTACACAGATTCACTCCCATACAAATTTCCAACGTGGAGCGCGCGTATAGAAGTATAACTTCAAAAAATCTGCACACAAATTTATTATAACTTTTATTTAAACTCATGCTTTGAAATTAAAACTTAACAGAGATATCTTTTTTACATTTTGGGTACTATAAAATACAAAAACCCAAATTCTACAAATACAAAACAACTATTTCTAAGAAATTAAACAAAGACTAAGTAAAAGGCAAATGTTGGAGTTGCATAATAGATACATCAGTGAACGGAAATAAATCAATCTTGGCTGCTTTGTTTGGAAATAAAATCCTGTAAAAAGTCGGAGCAAATGCATTTTGCTTGTTCTGCGCAAACAAAAATTTTTGGCATTTTTGACAGGTTATCTGGTTGGCCTATTTTTTTTTTACTACAATAAAAGCAACGATCTCAACTATGTGGATTTGGGGCTGGAACAATTTGTTCTTCAATACGGCAAATTTCTTTTATTCTTGACCTAATTGATCTAGACATATTATGTTTATTCAAAAATTGATCGTTTACTAGTTTCATACCAAGAGCTTCTAGAAAAAGTCTTCTACGCGTTTTATCTATATCATTAGATTTATATTTAGTTATTTCAAATGCATTAATACCATCTACATTAATTGCAGAATAAAAAATAACCATAGGCCATCGGCGAGTGACTCAAGCGCAATTGTAGGCAGCACACATTATATCAACTAAATCTACTCTTCTTTTGGATTTATCATAGTTAATTATGATTTCTGGCTTACCCGAAAATTCGTCTAGCAAATCGTCGTGGTGTATCGTTAAGAGTAGAAAAACATAGAAAGAGACTGTCGACATAAACAAACAACCAGTTTATTAGGGCTGCAGTCAGAAGGTTGGCATTATTTTGGCAAAAGAAAAAAACCATTTAAAACGTGTTTTCTTGGAAATGTGTTTCATAAAATCTAGTACGTCTTGCATAAATAAAAAGTCTGACATAGATAAATTGAGCAACATTTATTGTTATTTTCTGGAAAAACATCAAAAATAAAATAAATATTTACTTATACATATACACTTTACAATACACCTGTGTGCATAACAAGTTGCTTACCATTAAGATAGGTTTAAAAAATTATAACTACCCAGTATGGGCCTCTTAGTTTTTGAAAAGAAATACAATATTAAGAACACCTAATTACATTTTAATCTAATTGTTTTTTCTTTCTGCTCTCTATATATCAGAGTTAAAACACACCATCAAAATATGTCATAAAATAAACAAAGTTTTACTATTCTTACCAAAATTTTAGAATGTATTTTGTCCATTATGGTTGTCTTGTTAATGTTGAGGGTCAAAGCTTATTATAAATAATTTTAACGACTAGTAAGTTGCACTGACGAATTGTGATATTTTGTAAATACCACAGTCTTGAAAAAGGAATAAAACAATTCCGAAAGCTAGACAAAAAGTCAAAAGTGTGTTTCTTTAACATCCCGGCCAACCTTATGACTGCAGCCCTAATACATTGGTTGTTTGTATATATATATATATATATATATATATATATATATATATATATATATATATGTATATATATATATATATATATATATATATATATATATATATATATATATATATATATATATATATATATATATATGTATGTAGAAATATTTCTCTAAACGCAAACATACTTGTTTCTTTCTGACTTGTTAACTTGTTATTTTTGGTTACTCCAGCTATGAATAAAAGATTCAATAGTACATAATTTCTGTTTTATTTGCAGATTTATTATTGATATTGTAGGAACACAGTTCAATAAAGATACTCGTGTTGTCTACAATTGTTTGCAAAATCATCATCATTATTCTGGCTTTAACAGAACCATGCGTGGGTCCTAGTCTTCTCAAGAATTTCTCTCCAGTCGTCTGTATCCATTGCCTTCCTCCGCCAAGCGCGTATTACCATATTTCTCATGTATTCATCGATGTTATCAAGGAACCTTGTTCTGGGTCTTCCTCTTATTCTCTGACCAATAAGTCTATCAAGGAGAGTTCTTCTAGCTGGGTCATTTCGTTCCATCCGGATTACATGCCCTATCCACCTCAGACGTCCATTGCTCCATAGATTAGCATTAGTACTTTTCTTTCAAAAAATCCTAACATTTTTTCATTATTTTTTGTTAGAAATTAAGTCTCTAAACCATATGTTAGGACTGGATGTATTATTGTTTTATAGAGTTTTATTTTTGTATTTCTTGATATAATTGTGGATTTCAGGAGGAGATTGAGCCCAAAATAGCATCTTTTGGCCGTGTTTGTAAAATCTCTTCAGTAAAAAAAACTATTCCAAAAATTTTTACCCTTATTATATTTTTACTGCGAGTTCATATCCAGTGGTTTCCTACATGCCTCTTCTGTCATGCGAGAGGACTTCTGAGATTGGCTCCTCAATTTCCTCTTCCACGTCGGTATCGTGTCCAGTATCTTTTTAAAGTCTCCTTCTAAATTAGCATTGTCTTCGTCAGATTTAACTTCTGGCTCAGAATCAAAGAGAAATTCAGCATCAAGCGTTTCAAGATATGCTTGGTTCTTTTCAACACTCAATTAAAATAATCTGTAAAAAATAAGTTTATATTAATCAAATTTACAGAACACATAATCAGTATATCACTTACAATTATAAATCATGTAAATATTTTTTATTTACCCTAGATGTAAAATATTAAAATTAAGTCTTACCTGAAGATTTGATAAATGATTAGAATAATAACAAAAAAAATGTAATATTTTGATTGTGAATAACTTAGCAAATAATTGAAAAATCATGAAAATACCTGGCGTAACTCATTAATGTTATCTGTACAAAGAAAAAGCATTTACCGTTTAGGTATGGTGTATGAAATACAGCTAGTGGAGTAAAATAGTAGCTGGGCCCCCTGGTGAGAAAAAAAACGACGCTGGCGCAGCGGCGTAAAAGAACACCACGCGTATTTGTTAGCATTTTTAAGGATAAAAATTCGTACTTAAAAATTCTAAGGGGTTTACACAGGAAACGAACTGTATTGAACTTCAATACAGATTACCATGTGTTAGCATCTTTACAGATTACAAAAATAAATTAATAATAAAACACTTGAAATCGGAGACCTACATTGTATTCACTAGCACCGACGATGCACTTTGTATTGCTTCGCGTGAATAATAATCAGCTTGTTCATTGCCTTGCTAACCAGTATGGGAATAAATTCAAATAACTTGCTGTTTTGCTTTGTTTAGAAGATGGAACTGTTCTCAAATTAGATTATTTAGCGTATAAAATTATCTGTATACAGCTGTTTTTTTTATATGCAATGAACTGGGGAAATCAGTAATTATCACAGCTTTGAAGATATTGTGGTCACTTATATAAATTAACGCTTGAAGAATTGCGTATAGTCTTCCAGACAGGATACTACTGATCGATGGTAATTTAAATTGTAATACAGTATTTGAAGTAACACCTGCTGATCCTACACCACTAATGGATTTTTATGCATCTGTATAAATGTGGTAACTGTTGGAAAAATAGGAAAGTTTTTTTACGAAACAATTGGTTTATTATGGCATGGAAGGTAGGTTTCAAATTTGTTGTATTTAGTAAGAGTTATATCACAATGTACGGGGATATGGTCCAGGTTGGAGGTAGAACTTTGGTTCACCATCGTCAAATTATTGGATACTATGAGACGATAAGTACCTTCGAATTCTTTTATAGAATGGAGGATATTTCCAACTGTTTTTAATGCAAGTTTCTTTGAAACGTACCCCAACGATATAATATAGAAAAGAAACTTTTTTGCTTGAATGCTTGAACCGTCAGCTAACCAAAGATACATTCTTCGGCATTTAAAAGAAGATTCACTCGTTAAACATTGTAGACTTTCAATTGGGCTGGTACGAAAAGCTCCTGTAGCTATTCTTAATGTTGTATTTTAATTTAAAATTAAAATACTAATTATTATTAAAATATTAATTGTTAAAATACTCAGTAATATACGATATGCCAAATAATTAATTTCAATTTAATTTTAAATTATCTCACAGGTCTTCAGGAACTTTTACTCTTAGTTTTTCACATACTTTTTAAATAAGGTGTATATTTTCTCCTCAATATTAATTTTCTGTGAACCTAATACCACCACAACCAATTTTCGTAAACTTTTACAAAAACATGATTTTATGAAAATATTTGTTCTGATATAATAAAATTCTTACTTTTTGTTGTGTTAAATAATATAGTCGTATCCATCATGATTAAACAACCCTAACTTTATAGGTGCATTATCCAAACCAGACCAGACTATTTATGAGTCTAACCCATTTCCGTGCAACTTTATATCTTTATAAGATTAACCGATCAGGTCTTGCTATAAAAGAGACTTTCTGAAGTCGTCAACTTCTTGACCTATTTAGCAAAAGCGCAATCAAGCACGCACTGACGCATACACGCTAGACCCCATCAATATTTTTAAGAGAACAAACTGAATTTTGTGAGATACAAAGTTCTTTTTTATTATTTGTTTTTTAATACGAGATATTTAAAAAGTACTTTAAAAAAATCTGTAAAAAATTTGGAATTCATTTTATACTATTATTATTGATACTAAAAATTAATCATATATACGTACGGTGTCAAAAGGATCGAGATCTAGTTTCACTCTCAGTGTTATTCAGCCCTATAGTTGGTTCGCAATTTGTCGATAGCTCACTACAAGTTTAACCCTAATTAGAGAACTGAAATACAGAGAGGATAGGTAATACGATATAACAAAAAAAAACCAACCTGAAACTGACGGTTTAAGATGTTTTCGACTAACCCACCTTGTATCTGAAGGAATACAATACCTTATAATCCTATTACGAGGGTATTTGAATAGGTTTATATATATTTAGAATATATTTTGAATGGTTATAGATGACCGACCAGTGTCGTAGAGTATATGATTGAAACATTTATTTGAACTAAATAAATACATATTTTTTAAATTGTACTTATGTAAATTGTATTTTTTAACTAATAAATATTTTTAAAAAATTTAAACGCAGAATGAAAGATTATATTATTACTGAGGGCAGAAAGTCCCTGAAAACTTCTACAATGTTTATTTTAGTATGTTATGTAACAGGGGTGAAAATAAAAGAGAAAATATAGTATAATTTTTAATTGAAAATATTGCATGCAAAAGAAACTTTTTATTTAATCTAATAAATATTTCATTCTGCCTTTAAAACACATTGGACATTTTGACAGGCGACATTTTGCGCATTTCCCCTTTAATACCTTACGATTACAACTACTATTACTTACCTGATATAATTACGATTAAAAAACTATTCAAATTCAAAATAAATAGGATCAACTTCGGAATCCGAGTCGTCTTGAGGGTTAATAAGTAGCGGTTGTGTCTCTACGGTCGCATCAATTATGTTATCAAGATCCCACATTTTTTGTTCTTCTATTACATGTCTTACTGCATCTTTCCAGTTTTGTTATGTAATAAGTTGTAAAGACTCGTATAACAATTCACGTACAGCTTGCATTTTATATGACGTATTTTTTCTAGCCACATAACTTTTCATTTGTGTCCAAATGAGTTCAATTGGATTTATTTCGCAGTGGCAGGGTGGAAGTCTAAGGACTGTGATGTTTCGCCTTTACGCCATTTTGTCAACTGCGTATTTCTTGAACTTAGATTTGTGTTGCCGGGCAATTTTCAAAAGTCCATTCCGCAGCCTGTCAAGAATATCCTGTTTCTTCCACGCAGTCGTTGGAAGTCTTTCTACTAGTCGTGAATGATAAGGTGCATTATCTAATACTATAATTGAATTTGGTGGTATGTGTTCAATCATCTGCTCAAAATACTCTTCGAAAACATCAGCTATGATCTCCTCGTGATAGTCTTTTGTGCTTTTGGACTGAAATTCCAACAAACCATGCTTAACAAATTTCTTCCACCGGAAATTTAATTCTTTTAAAACTTGCCACAATTTAGTTCGTCCGATATGAGGCAAATCCGGGTCGTCTCTGACTTCTTGTAAAATTTTGTTTAGGTTTGGTATTTCTTTTTTGAAAAAAAATCCATAAATTTTCCTTCGAATACCATTTTTGGCAAATTCATCAATTTCAATAGGTTTTCTTCCCCTTTTTAAGTATTCGTTTGTGTTTGGATTAGCTATACCGTGTTTTTTTCTTTCTGATAGGAACCTATATATAGTTGACTCTCCTACGCCAGTCATGTTGGTACAACTTTAGACTATGTTGCGAACAGTGTTTGTGGGATTCTGAGAAACCAGAGCATCGTGAACATTCAGGACAATAGTCTTCTCTCTTGGTGAATAGACAGACTTAATCACTGTACGCAACAGTACCGGTGTAAAACTTGATGATGTTGATGATGAAGCTATCAAAAACAATCCAACAAAACGAGCACGAGCGAAATGGAATAAAAAATCACTTACGCACTGCATATAATTCGCAAAAGAAATATTCGAGACGCTAATTACTGCCGTAGAGACACCGGAAACACCGACGAGCCGTAAATTACATGCGATCAAAAACGTACTAAACAAAAAAATTGTTTTCGTTTGTAATAACTTCGCCCTTTCAAGTTAAGTTTCGAATATAAACTGAACAGACGAGGCACGTGGCCAAAGTCGGCATCTTTATACCCATTATATTATTAAAAATCTGGGGAATTCCATCCTAATTATCTTGCAACGAATTGCAAAACGCGAAGATTAGTATTGAAATATCCAAAGAGATAAGGTATTCTTATTTACAAAATTGTTAATGGTTAAATTCTTATTTTTATTAATATAATATCATAACCAACATTAGCCGTGAAAGTTTTAATTGTTTTTTGCTAAATTTATTAATATTTTATATAACAGTATTAAAATATTATATTATTATTTAATAAATAAACACCTTAGGAACGCCTCTGATTTACGACCGTTTTATGAGTTTGAGGCACATTTCGTGCTCTCAACAATTTGTGAACGGAGAATAGGCAATATTATGTGCTGGAATATTTATCAAAAATTTTCGTACGCATCTAAACGTCAAGAGTACCTAGTAAACTTCATTCTCAATTAGAAGAACTGACTTATGCAGAATTTAAAAGTAGCCCGCTGATAAAGTCGACGCCATAAAGAGATTTGCCTAAATTTTACCTGTCAGGTAAATAGTAAACAGGGCCGGCATAACGAATTTTATGTTTTATTTGTCATTTACATTACATATTTAATTTAAATAAATATCTAGATAATTAAGGGAAAAAATACATAAACTGATGGAGTATTCGAATTTATTAATTATTATATTTTCTTTGTCGATTCTTTATTAAATACATATATCCAAATTTTGAAAGTAATAAACAATTTTTGTTTTGTTAAACAAATTGCAAGTGAAATAATAAAATAGTGAAGTGAAAATTAAAATGAATTAATGTAGGTATATACATATAGCTAAATATGATTATATTTTATACTTCATGTAAGGGACGAAGTTTTTCAATTGTTAGTAAGGTATAAAGTATGTCTGAAAAAGTTGGCAACAAATGGGAAATTTCTTTATTATTAATTTCATGAAAAAAAACTATTCTTCATAAACATTTCTGCATTGCATAGAAATCAATAATCAATAATCAAATTTATAAAATTTCAAGTGGTATACAGAGAAAATCAAAAATATTGATTGGTGCTTAAAAGTGAAGTGCTTTTAAATTTAGGTGCAGCATAAAATGTTATTTTAATTTGGTTGTAGGAATTAAAAATTATTTTTAAATTTAGATTCTTGGCCTTTTAATGATGTATCAGTATGTGCATTAATTTTTAATTTTATTTCTAATTTACCTTATTCAATATACAAAATCAATAAATGCAAAAGTATTTTTTTATTTACTTTTTACTTTAAATGTATTATTTAATTATTAGAAGGCCACGAATCTAAACTTGGACATAATTTTTAATACCTACAAACATTTTAAAATTACATGTACTTGCATATCTAAATTTAAAATCACTTTCCTCTTCAGTATTAATTAATAATTTTGATTTTCCCTATCCACCACTTAACTATAAGATTATCGATTAATGATTTCTATGTAATGCATAACCTTTAATGAAGAATAATTTTTTTTCGTGAAATTATTAATAAATAAATTTCCCATTTTTTGCCAACTTTTTGAGACATGAAACGGAAAACTTTAACATAACAAGTCAACATGAATAAATATGAACCTTTTAAAACGAGTAAATCGGTACTCACCAAAGGGACCTCAGACGTTCAGATACAATTAGCGTCTCTTTGTAAAGAAAATGAAGTCGACTTTACTAAAGTAACAAGACATTTACTCAACATAGGCACTACACATTACTCCCTTGAGTTAGTGATAAGTTATAGTCTAAAAAAATCATTATGAAATTGACTGGCCAGTGTGAAAACCAGTGCCAATAAAACACAAAACATACACACAAAACATTTTCTTCGTTGAGACTTAAAATAATGATTAATAACAATAATTATGGAAAATTTGTATGTTTATAAAAAGAGTTTTTTGACATTATGCTTGAATGATAATATTTGATCTGATTATATGTTCATATATACAGTTGTGCTATGCTTGGCTATTATGCCGGTCCTGACAGCTTTGGTAGCTGTGATAATTATACAACAATAGAGTATTTACAAGGGATTATTCAGCTTTACAGCTGTTATTAAAATAACTTTTATAATGAGACACTAAATTTCCGGATACAGTATATCTACGTATTTCTGCATCGTCTTACAAATATGTTCACTCATGTCCAGCTGTTTTATATTTTCTAGAAATTTTTTTAGGATAACACCAGTAGTACAGAGAATAATAGGCAGTGTCCAGTCCATGTCCTTCCCACTCTCCATTGTCTCATTATTTGTATTTTCATATATCTGAACTTGGTAATCTTTTAGTTATATTTAATATGCAGAATATTGTTGTATGGTAGTGCCACGTCAATTAGTGTGGTTTGATAAGAAAATTTTAAAACTAGTATATTATCTGGTCTATTATGTGCCACTGGTTAGTCTGTGAGCACAGTGCGGTTTCAATATAGCTTGTAGTTATCATTTCCAAACATACGTTTAGGAACGTGTTAATTATATCGGAGATGGTTGGTTTGGAGGAGTTTCAGCTATCTCTTGATGACAAATCGTTCCTACTGATTATACCGTTCCTAATACTCAGTTGCAGAAAATGTCTGGCATCCTCCGGTAAAATATTTCTTAAACTTGACATCCATATCTGCATTTTGTCATTTTGGACCTAAGAGTATATCACGATGTATTTCAGATAATTTTCGTGTGATGTAATCTAATCCTTTTCCCTGTTTTAGCTTGGTTTTTTGTCTTTGCCTTAATCCTCATGCGGGATTAGATTTCCTAATTACGTTTTTCTATGATTGTAATGTGATAGAACAAGTAAAAAAATATCAGTACTTGGGAACTTTGATCAATGAAACCAATGATCATAATGCAGAAATAAACAGGCGAATAGAGATTGCCAGATCAGCATTTATACCAATGAGGCCAGTCCTAACGTGCAAAAATCTAAATTTGGAGATCAGACTACGTCTACTACCATTCGCTGTTATATATTTTCAATATCATTTTATGGAGCTGGGACTTGGACATTAAAAAAATGCAACTTAAAAAGAATCGAGGCTTTCTAACTCTGGTTATACCGCAGAGTATTAAAAATATCATGGACTGATAGAATTACAAATAAAGAAGTACTGGAGAGGGTTTGTAAAGAAATATAACTAATCACCACTACACAAACCAGAAAACTGGAATACCTAGGCCACGTGATGAGGGGACCAAAATATGAAATTTTGAGACTTATAATACAGGGAAAGATTCAAGGAAGAAGATCTGTTGGCCGAAGGCAGAACTCATGGTTTAGAGCAGCAAGCTCAAAAATAAAAATAGCCATTATAATTGCCAATATCCGTAGGGAGACGGCACTCTAAGAAGAAAGAAGATAATTTTGGTTATACCAATATCAATCTCCTTTATCGACATATCCCACCTAAGCGTCCTCTATAGGTCTTTGGTCTTCTTCGTATTTGGTAATTACCGTCTTGACTTCGAATGTGTTCAAACCGTTTTAACCTATGCTTTCTTATCTTGGCATCAATTGGTGCCAGCAATTTTATCCTTTTTTGTTACTTCACTCACCCATCTAAGCATTCTCATTTCCACCACATGCATTCGTTGTTTCTCTTTATTTTTAACTGCTTAAAATTTAGTTTAGTATATCATAGATAGTTTAATGGCAGTTTTGTAGAATATTCCCTTTAGCTTTATTATAAAAATGTAACAATAGTTGTTACTCCCTCATACCTGTCTGTGACAATGTTTACATATTCACCTTTCTCCTTTCTTTCCTTTTAAGCTTTTTTTCTTATCGAACACCCACCAGAGAATCTCTAGAGAAACTCTATCATATTTCTCTAGATTAATGAATACCATATAAGCGTTTGTTTCTTTATTCCTATATTTTCTTATCATCTGCCTTATAATGAAAATTGCATCTGTTGTAATTTTCTCTTGCATAAAGCTAAACTGATTATCGGATATTTCGGTTTCTTCACGTATGCGCCCATTAAATACTCTCGCCCATATTTTCATGGTGTACCTGACTAGTTTTATGGCCCTGTAATTTGTCACTGCTGTAACTTTATTGTTTTTGTAAAAGCTACACAATATACTGCTTGTTCATGTATCTGGCATTTATCCCACTTCCATAATTCTATTAAATAAACCTGTTATCCAAATTATTCCTGTCTCTCCTAATGCTGTCTACACTTTCCAAGAAATATTATCTAGTCCAAGCGCTTCACCTTTCTCTATTTTTTGAAGTGTTTAAAACACTTTCTCGTTTGTTAGTTTGGTGAACATTGCTGTTACTGTCTCCGTTATCTCAATTGGTTTTATACCAATTTCTTCATAAACTGTCAAAATACTTTTTCCTTCCCTTTTTAACATTCTTTTTGTGAACTAGTATTTTATTATTTTTATCTCAGATAAATTTAATCTGATTGAAATATTTTGCTTCTTTCATCTTTCCTGATGAAGAAAATAAAAATAAAATCAACATTTATAAAATATAGGCTCTAAAAAAAGACACAATAGATCATCATAAAATAAATAAAACATTGGCTGACTGCCGCATCGACTACCGATATACTGCTTTGATTAAGAGTATCTACAACACTGGTACATCTTGTGATCGACTTCATGAAGATACCAAAAAGTTCCGAATAGCACGTTGAAAATTCTGGAGGCAAAGCATATGTTTTGGGGCTAACAATGTTACCTATGACTTTGGCGTACTCGAGTAGTAGTAAGTTTGGTTCGGCATATATTAATATTGCTTAATATTTTTTGAGATATGTCGGTTTGGGTTTTGACATTGTAGCAGTTGCATATGAATTTGAATTATTACTGGTAATGTTGTTTTCAGACATGGTGTTGCTAACTGTAGGACATTGATCTAAGTTGCTACATATGTAGTCAAAAATGTGGTTTTCTTGTGATAAGGTTTCGACTTCAATGATCGGCATTAATTATAACGCATATCTGTATTACTGTTGCTTGGCTAAAACTTCGCCAAGTAAGTCCTTGGTAGGACTGGCTTATAATAAATTAGTAATATTGCTTGTCACCATGCAACGGGGATCCAACCAACTACCATTTACAGTCACCCCACTCAATTTTGTCTGACTCTCTCAATTTTTTCTTACTCTCTCTAATTTTTAAAGTAAAACAGAGTAAATTACCCATATCCTTCTCCAATAATTTCTCAATTCGGAGTAAGAGTAAATCCATTCACGGGAGTAAACCCACTTACACGAGCAAGTTCGTTGTAGTATGTAGTATGCGTGAAATGCAGATCATCTTCTTCTTCTAGTTCCATGACCGTTATCGATCGTTGGATATCATGTTGGCTACCATATTCGCTTCTTCTTCTTAACATGCCATACACCAAAGTGCGTAGGCGACTATCTCATTACTAGAATTCTGTTCTTGGCGGCGTGACACAGCTCGCCTGTATTGTGTATTCCTGTCCATTCTTTAATATTCCTTAACCAGGATAATTGTTTGCGGCCGGCTCCTCTCCTACCTTCGATCTTCCCTTGTAGGATTAACTGTGGTATTTCAGTGCGAACCATATTCGCTATCGTGACTTTATTGACAGCAGCTCTAAATAACGATGCAGTTGATTTTCCATACCATCGCCTAAGATTTTTCAGCTATGATGTTCTTCTTCTACCAGGACCACGATTACCTTGGATATTTCCCTGAATGATCAGATGTAAAAGATCATATTTTTCAGGGTGTCTCATAATGTGACCGAAGTATTCCAGCTTGCGTTTCTTTATTATATTAACCAGTTGTGTTGTTTAGTTCAGCCGTCTAAGGACCTCCTCATTTCTAACTCTGTCGACCCAGCTTATTTTCAGTAGTCGTCTGTATACCCACATCTCAAAGGCTGTCAAGCGTCTAAGGACAGCCTCAGTTAAAGTCCACGCTTCCACTCCATACAGCAGGACAGGAAAGATGTAGCAAGATGACATTCGAACTCTAAGGTCAATGCTAAGATCGTGACTGCAAAGTACGTTTCTCATTTTTACAAAGGTAGCTCGGGCTTGTTCTATTCGGCTTTTAATTTCTGCGGTTGGATCCCAGCTCTCATTGATATTACTGCCGAGGTACACGAGTTTCTCTACTCTGTACAGTGTGGCATCTCCGACTTTTATACCGTCACGCTGTATATAATTTAATTTGCTATCTATCATATATTTAGTTTTCTTAACATTGAGTTTTAATCCATACTGATCACAAGTCTGTTTCATTTGGTTCATTAGATTTTGAAGGTCTTCTTCGCAATTCATTCATCATTCACAATAATACCTTTAGTTGTCTCTATTAAGGCTTCCTTAAATATTTCCTCCGAATATAAGTTAAAAAGTAAAGGCGACAATATACAGCCTTGTCTCATTCCTCTTTTTATATTTATTTCATCCGACAGTTCTTGTTCAACCTTTGTTCTTGCCACTTGATGCCAGTATAGATTTGTAATTACTCGTAGATCTTTATCGTCCAATCCAGCTGTTTCCAATATTTGTAGCATTTTGTTATGTCGGACTTTGTCAAAAGCCTTTTCAAAATCGATTACACAAATGTACACATTTTGATTTATATCTCTGCATCTTTGTACTAGCACCTGTATACTAAACAACCCTTCTCTTGTACCCAAGCCACTCCTAAACCCAAATTGTCTTTGGACGATGTTTCTTAGGTATTGTGACAAATGTCGACTTTAACCAATCAGTTGGTAATATCCCAGTGTCATAAATTCTGTTAAAGAGATTACACAGAGCTTTAATTCCATTTTCTCCCAAAAACTTTAGTATTTCTTTTCTTTAGTATAGCTTTTCCATTTTTTGCCTTTTGTATTGAACGTGTAACCTCACTTTCTGTTATAGATGGACCTGATATAACAATTGGTGTATAGTGATCTACTCTCTCATCTTCAAATAATTCAAAAATGTAGTTTTCCCATTCTTTTAACAGTTCATTGATGTCTAATATTCTGTGTCCCTTTCTGTCTTCTAAACCATGGGATAGTTGTTTCCGTTTGTTTCAAGCGACCTCTTTTAATTTCTTGTGCAGATGAAATGTATCGTGTTTCTTTTCATATTGTTCAATTTCATTACATTCTTTACTATGAAATTGTGTTTTCACGTGTCTTATCTTCTGCCTGATTATTGCGTGGTCCCTCTTGTATTCGTTTTTATCTTTATTTCTGACTTCTCTTCTTTGATCCATAAGTCTCAGTATTTCTTCTGTTATCCACCCTTGTTTTTTTCTTGCTTTTAGCGCACTCAATTTTGTTTCTTGAACAGTCTTTAAGATGTCTTTAATTCTCGTCCAGTTTTCCTCAGTACTTTCCTCTTTGCTTGATGTTAACTTCATTTTTTGTTCTAATATACTAGTTATTTCTTCTTTTACAGTATCATTATTTAACATCCTTTCTCTATCAATAGTAACTGTTTGCTTATTCGTCCTTGCAACTCTTTTTAATGTTAGTCTTATTTTTCCTACTAAAATATTGTGATCTGTTGGGACATCTGCGCCTGGATATGTTTTTATTGCTATTACTGAATTTCTGTATCTCTTATGAGACATATGAAGTCTATTTGGTTACGAAAAACTCGTTCAGGTGTATCTGCTGGTGATTTCCAGGTGTAAAGACGACGTTTTGGAAGTTTGAAAATTGTGTTTGTTATTACTAATTGCTTTTCTACGCAAAAAGATGCCAACATATCTCCTCTTTCATTTCGTATTCCCAGACCATATTTTCCTATGATATCTTCCTGTTCACCTTCACCAATCTTTGCATTAAAATCTCCCATCATAATATTGAGATCGTGTTTCTTTGAAGGTGCTAATACTTTTTCTAAATCATGATATAATTTTTCAATTTCTTCTTGTTCATAGTCTTGTGTGGGTGCATATACTTGTACATAATATGTTCACATTGATTGTTGTTGATTGTATTTGTATCATCAGTATCCTGTCTGAGAATAGGACGACATTTTCTACAGCTTTATTTGTTTCCTTCGACACATGGAGATGCAGATCATATGCAAGAATAAAACAAACTGTAAAATAAAAATTACTTCAAATCATTGATGTATTTATTCGTAACAACTAACAACAACTAACAACCGATAAAAAAGAAGAATTATTTGAAATGATAAAAGAACTGCATGTAGAAGCTGGAAAGATAGGCCTTAATATAAATTACAGCAAGACCAAAATTATAACAAATACAGACGAAGACACACACATCACAATGAGGATCGGACAAGATGAAGTAGAACAAGTTCAGGATTATATATATATATATATATATATATATATATATATATATATATATATATATATATCTGGGTCAAACTATAAAACTTAACAAAGTAAACCAAACAGCAGAGATAAAGAGACGCGTTAGACTGGCATGGGCGGCATTTGATAAACTAAGCTACATTCTTAAAAACAAAAGATATCCACAGCATCTTAAGACCAAAGTATACAATCAATGCGTACTCCCTGTTCTCACTTATGGTTCCCAAACGTGGACATTTACAAAAGCAAACATGGACAAAATCATAAAAACCCAAAGAGCAATGTAAATACAAATGTTGCACATAAGACTAATGGATAAAAAGAGAAACGAGTGGATAAGAGAGAAAACAAAAGTGAGGATGTTAGATGAAAAAGAAGACCGATGGAACAAAATTCTTATAAGTTGGAGACCGTGGGAATATAAACGAAGCAGAAGAAGGCCCCAAATGAGATGGACAGATATCAAGAAGCACGTGGGCTCTAGGTGCATGACTATAGCGACAGACAGAGAAGAATGGAAAAGGATTGGGGAGGCCTATGTCCAAATATGGACCGAAGAAGGCTAATTAGATAGATAGAACAAATAACAACACATTTTAATTTCGGAATAGTTATTTAAACAATTTTGCAAACAATTACACATTTAAACACATTTAAAAACAAATAGAGTTATGTCACACGAAAAGAAAAATAATCTTACAAAACACTTTTAAAAACTATATTTTTAATAAAAACTCTGTCGCTTGCTTGGATTAATTTTCCTTGTGATGGTGTAACCACAACTTTGACAAATTACGTTAGTATTTTTTCTCACTGCTGAAAAAAACAGAACTAACATAGTGCTTTAAATTATTTTGGTAAATAAATTTTACTTTTAAATTAGAGCAACTTGGATTTTTGTCAATTTTGCGAAAAAAATATTAAATTAAATATTGGTATTATTAGTTATCTATACAGGGTGGTCCTTAAGTAATTGTACAAACAGAAAACGTAGATTTTGCACTTTAAAACATTACGATTTAAGCCAACTTGCTTTCACAAAATGTTGATATTAAGAAAGATACAGGGTGCTAAAGTGGAAATTTAAAATTTTATTTTTCGCTATAACTTTTAGGTTTGTAAATATTTTTGGACAAAAATTTACAGTTGGATGATTTTCAGTAGGATAAATTATAATTTTATACATACTTTAATAACTAATAGAGGGCGCCACATATGCTATATGTGTAGCATAAATTTGCGCTTAACTTTTTTGCTCTTTAAGATAGGTCTATTTGTGTTAAAAAATAGTAAAGATACATTATTTTTACAAAGAAAAGGTATACTTGTCAGAAACCTGAAAATTCAACCGTTTTCAAGATAATCGCATTTTATAAGTCAGCTGCATAATAATTCTTAGTTTGATATTTGTGCGGTAAAGCACTGAATACCTGTAGATAAGCATAATTCATAGTTTATTCTTATTAAAACAACTCAAAGATGACAAAGTAACATCACAAACTGTCTTATTGGAGAAAAAATTCTTCATCATGTTTACAATTTCCCTTTTCTATCTCTTCTTAAGTTTTTATAATGGCGTTGTATTACTTTTTCTCCATTGTAAAATGCTGAAAACCCAAAATATGTGGTTTATGCAAGATCGTACACCACCAGAAGGCAGTTAGAACATACTTAAATACAACTTTTCTGAAGGTTGGATTGGTCGTGGTAGTCATATTCCTTGGCAATGTGGTGAAATATTGATATAAGTATTTAATTTATAAAAAATCCGAAAAGC
This sequence comes from Diabrotica undecimpunctata, assembly GCF_040954645.1. NCBI lineage: Eukaryota > Metazoa > Arthropoda > Insecta > Coleoptera > Chrysomelidae > Diabrotica > Diabrotica undecimpunctata. Next base: position 34,726,077 of record NC_092807.1, on the reverse strand, counting down.
ATATTTATTATTCATTACGTAAATTGTTCACATATTTTTATTAGGACAAAAGGAAACTAGAGCACAGGTATTGAATAACGCATATGTGTCTTATTTCATAATACTTTTGCTACAAATCTAACCTTAAAGAATCAGCATTTTTACAAAAACATCATCATTGGCCTAATAACGGATTTTGTTATAAATATAGTAAACACACAGGCGATTTAGTTCAGCATAATATTAATTCGTTAGTAAATCATAATAGGCTATTTGTGCGAGATTTAATTATAGTTACTCGTAAGCTGTAACGTAATCATATAAATAAGTAATGTCATCGATAGGTTATTCCGTGTGTATATAAGTAACCAATGAACAAGATATATCACAGTTTAATACATTATTTAACCGCTGCGATAAATAAGATGTAGTTCCATAATATACCATAAAATTTGGATATGTATCCAAGAAGAATATATTCATCCATTATAAATTATAGCCACCACGTAGCCCAGAATTTATTCCGCTTGATTTTGGTGTATGGGACGCAATAAAACAACGTGTCTATAGAATCCCATAAACATTCGCAACCAACTATGGGAAGAAATAAATACTGCAACAGCTTCTTTAGGACCAATGATACTATTTAATATGAGACGATCTTTTATGGAACATATTGACAAATGAATTAAAGAAAATGGTTGACATATCGAACACTGACAAAAATTTATTTTATTTAGTTTAACTATTTCTTAATTTAACATAAAACGTAAAATATTTGATGTAAAATCCTATTATTCTGTTATTTTGTCAAATCCTATTATTAATTATCCTGCTGATACATTTATTTTATTTATTATTTCGTTAACTATTAACTTTAGTTAAATGTATGTTATACCAAAATTCAGAAGTGTTAATGTTTTTGTCTATTTTTTCTTCGTTGCCTGGAATAATTGCCTTAAATCAGAATTATGCAGCTGATTTGTAAAATGCGATTATCTCGAAAACTGTTGAGTTTTGAAGTTTTTAACAGGTTTACCTTTTTTTCGTTAAAATAATGTATCTTTAATATTTTTTATTCCAAATACAGGTATCTTAAAGAACAAAAAAGTTAAGTGAAAATTTATACCACATATGTAGCATATGTGGCGCCCTCTATCAGTTACATCAAAGTGTGCATCAAATTATAATTTCTCATATTTAAAAGTACCCAGTTGTAAATTTTTATACATAAATGTTTACAAACATGAAAGTTATAGCGAAAAATAAAATTTTAAATTTGCACTTTAACACCCTGTATCTTTCTTAATATCAACATTTTAATAAATCAATTTGGCATAAATCGTAATATTTTAAAGTATAGAATCTACTGTTTCTTTTTGTACCATTAATTAAGGACCACCCTGTACAATTAATATGTATTAATATATGCCATTAATATTGTTAGTATTTTTAACTGAACCTATCATTTCAAGAACAAAATCTGAATGAAATGTCAGATGTGAGTAGTTCAGTTTTTCTTTCCTAGATGGAGCTAGGTTTTAAATCTAAAATACCGTAAATCTTTAAATTATTTTCTAATAATTTCTTACATTATATTATAATAATATTATAATTAATACAGTATTATTTATTAAATGTATCATTTCAAGAACAAAATATGATTGAACTATGGTAGTTCATATTTCTTTCCTAGATGCCGCCGTTAGTTTACTAGACTCACAGTGTCCTATCATCATAGCTTTTTATATTGATAGGTAAAAAAGTCAACACACCTGAATGTTTTGGTTAAAAAATTATTAATAAACAATTTCTTACTGAATAATATTACAGCTCACTATTGATGTTAAGAACTCTACACAACAATTACTAATCACTTTTTGATGGTTAAATACTTTTAAAAACTGGTATCTTGTACTACTTTTTAGTGGTAAATTTTGATGTGTTAAATATTCTAACACTAAACAGTTATTTGTGTTAAGGTAGTCTATTGCAGCATAGCTCTGAAGATAGCTTTGTAAGCCAAAAGTGCTCAGCTAGGAATTAAATGCTTTACGCACTGATAAAGTACTGTTTTATTTTTAAATTCATTCATTTTTTAAGATTTGTTTTACTAGCGTCACCAAAACTTAACGGTAAGACAATTATATTATGCCATTATGTCGAAACGTCTACTAAATCATGTGTAAGAGATCTATTAACTAATATGTCATCAGACAAACGCCACACTAAGTAAACGTGAAAGTTTCCCCCTAACATATATCCAAGCTAAAATTGATATCATCCAGACCGAGTTCGTCTGGATTTGGGAACGAAATTTATCTTTTTCATAACTTCACAAGTCCGTGCATATGTCAAGCTTGAGCTGAAGTTGGAAAACTTTATGGAAGTTTGTTTTTGGCCATCCTTCCTTCCTTCGGTCGAAATTTACAAGAAATTTGCAATACACTCCGTTGTCAACAGCTCTGATAAATGACTTTGATTTATTATTAAGCTTAAGGGATTACCAACTGTAAGTAAAATATATGTTTGGTTTTATCGAAATAAATGCGAAAATATAGTTTTACCAAAAATGATTTAATAAATCATTAAAGCAATTACTATTTTAATGGGTATAAGCCACAATAAAAGTTTAAAAAAAAAGTTTATTGACGTTTCAATTTCCACTTCGGAAATCGTTCTTAAAATACAACATTAATAAATTAAACAAATTTTGTTTTTTGTTACTTGGTAACAAATTCTTCTGATAATTTAATTTTGTCCAACTCATTTATATTGACAATTCAGATATACATTATACATTTTAAACTAGACGTCTTTAAAATGATATTGCCAATATTGCTGAGTTGCGTTCCTGGGACGACTTTATTGTAAGATAGTTCATTCAATTACATGAAATCAACTTTAACTTGAGAATATCCGTCAGAAAAATCATAGCACGTGATTCGTCTTTAAAATGACAACCACATGCCATGATGATAGTACAATTCACTATGAAATCACTAACAAGAAATATTAACAATGTATAATAACACTAATAAATTTAACAAATTTGGTTTTTTGTTACTTTACTTTTATCTGACTCATCTATATTGACAATTCAATACAGTTTCAGTTTCATAGATCCAATTTATTAATTTTTTTTTTCAAGACTTTGTAAGTATTAAAGATTTGCTTTTCAATGTAATATCAAATTGTGATTTTGATCGAATTATTTTTAGCTTACATTTAGTATATGAAAATTAATATCGCTACCTGCATTCTAATACCACGTATGAGAATTTTTAGACAAAATGGGTTCGATATTGACTTTGAGTCTATTGCGCACGCTCTACCGAATGATTCTAATCCCAAGTAGCAGAACACATTATTTAGCACATTATGTATAAATTTGTAATAGCACGGATCAGATTCTTTCGCAAATATGTTCTAATACAACGTATTCGATCAATTCTAATGCCAAGTTAAAGTGTGCTGCTAAATTTGAGTTCCAATAGCTCATATCAGCCACGCTACTTATGAAATCTGAACAACAGCACGTGTATATTCTAACCTAAAACATATGAGTTGCCGCCTTTGCGTTTATTGTAGTGTTTAATAGTGAAATTTTGTTGAAAACATGAATTCTAGAACAAAGAAAATCGTGGAATTTGTTTTAAAGGTATGAAATAACTATAATTCTTTATATGCTCTACGGTATATGTGAAAAAACGCACTTCCAGTCTTTTTACGGTGTGATCTGTTTGTCAGTTTATTGGCAAAAATCGTATCATGGAATCTAGTTGTAGCTCTAAAAAGTGTAAGGAATCGCAAAATAGACACTGTAAAATATTTTTTGAAAGGAATTAGACTGGAAAGAAAAAAATTTTTGTTGCTTTATTAGTTGACCAAGTTTCTACAAAAAAGACATCTATTGAGCCTGAAAGTTTGTCCTGTACCTGTTATTTCTACGTCTACATTTTAAAACTTCAAGATGAGAAAAAAGTAGTCTGTAAGAAGAAGTTTTTAAATACCGTAGGATTTAAGGAATGGATGATTCACAACTGGGTATAACTACGTAAAAATCGTTATCTTAACTCTGAGAAATACAACAGTGATGACAAAATAGAAGATAATAAACACGGTACGAGGAACAAAATTAAGTTGAAAGATTTTTCACGCAAAGAAGAAGACTATTCATTCCTTACAGCATTCTTGGAAGGATTACGTAAACTTCCAAGACCTTACTGTAGACAAAAAACGCCGAAATTATATCTAGAATCAATATTTGCATAAAAAAAGTACCTCTACGATACGTATGTGTCAAAATGCATAAAGATCACCTGTAAGCCAAACCACATTTTATGCCAGTTTTGAGAAAATAAACTGATCATTATTTTCCCCACGAAAAGACAGATGTAACACTTGTGGTCATGAGATAAAAAATGTTACGGAAGAAGTGTGGAAAGCACATAGAAATAGATAGTGATATCGAAATAGCAACAGATAAAAATGCGTTGTGTTGACCATTGGTGTTGAAGGAGTAAATTTGTCACCTTTAACAAAATCTTCAGAATTTTACTACAAAACAAACTTGTGCTGTCACAATTTTACAGTGTTTAATATGGTATCCAAACACTGCACGAACTATTGGTGGAATAAGACAATAAAATCGCTTCTTTCCCGAATAAAGTATACTATTTTTTCTTCAAACGTAGCAATTTTCAACCATAAATAGTACAATTCATACGCTATTTTTACTCGAAATTAACTGTGACAACTATCAAAGTCGTCTAGATGTTAGAAATTAAAATAATTAAGTCGTCGGTGGGATTTGCGTCTCCCTGGTTACAGTTGTTTGACAGTTGTTTGCAATTATTAAAGACAGCTTATTGTTGTTGCAACCGCAAGCGCAAATTTAGTGCGAAAATGGAAAACCTAAACGAAATTGAGTCCGCGGCTAATGATGCAGTAGCACGTTTGGGGCCCTCCAAGTCCGATAAGAACGATAATGCTCAAAAAATTTTAAACCCTCATGATTCGCCAACATCGGGAATGATTGCTGAAAGTTGTTCTCGACCATCAGTATCATCAACAATTACCAATGCGTATCAAGAGTCGGGAACATTTTTGCACGGTTTCAATTTTGAAAATACCTCATTAACTAATTGTACTTTTAATATTACTATAAATAAAAATGATGTTTAATTGTTGTTAATGACATTTGTATTATTGCTTTGTGACATGTTTCACATGGTTCTCCTAACGGGAACGCTAGTAGAACTACAACATCTCGTTCAAAGTCTCAATATATACTGTAACAGTTACGGCTTGAAAATTAATTTGAAAAAAACTAAATTTATGGTAATCACGAAATCAAAGAACATCAGAGCTAATCTTGTAATAGACAATACAACGATTGAGCGTGTGTCCTGTTATAAATATCTAGGTGCTTGGATCACAGACGATACTGATCAAACAAAAGAGATTAGATGTAGAATAGAAATCGCTAGATCAGTCTTTAATAGAATGCGCAAACTCTTTTGCAATCGTGATATCAATATAAAGTTACGAATACGAATGCTTGGACACTAAAACAGTTGACCACAAAAAACATCGAAGCTTTCGAGATGTGGTGCTATAGGCGCATTCTCAGAATATCATGGATGGACCGCGTCACTAACACGCAAGTACTCCAAACTTTAGACAAAAGATGCGAAATTCTAAATGAGATAAAAACTAGAAAGATGGAATACTTGGGGCACATTGTGAGAGGTGAAAAGTACGAACTTTTAAGAAATATCATGCAGGGCAAAATTAAGGGCAAAAGAAGTGTGGGAAGAAGAAAAATATCGTGGCTTCGTAATCTACGTGAATGGTTCGGGTGTAGTTCGATTGAACTTTTTAGGCGCGCTGCTAACAAAGTCGCAGTGGCCATGATGATTTCCAATCTCCGCTAGGAGTGGCACGAGAAGAAGAAGAAGACATGTTTCATATTGTTGCCATGACAATATTTTTCCCTCCGCCGTAAAGAAATGGGAAAAAAAACTGCTGCCGGCGGAGACATCAAACTTTGACAGGATCAAGTTAGATAAGTAATGTCATCATTATTTGACGTTTGAAGAAAATAGTATATTACTTTATGAGGCGGAGAAGCATGACTTTTCTTGACGCGCCCGATGGGGGGCAAGTCAAGAAAAGTCGCTTCTTTGCCGAATAAAGTATACTATTTTTTCTTCAAACGTAGCAATTTTCAACCATAAATAGTACAATTCATACGCTATTTTTACTCGAAATTAACTGTGACAACTATCAAAGTCGTCTAGATGTTAGAAATTAAAATAATTAAGTCGTCGGTGGGATTTGCGTCTCCCTGGTTACAGATGTTTGACAGTTGTTTGCAATTATTAAAGACAGCTTATTGTTGTTGCAACCGCAAGCGCAAATTTAGTGCGAAAATGGAAAACCTAAACGAAATTGAGTCCGCGGCTAATGATGCAGTAGTACGTTTGGGACCCTCCAAGTCCGATAAGAACGATAATGCTCAAACAATTTTAAACCCTCATGATTCGCCAACATCGGGAATGATTGCTGAAAGTTGTTCTCGACCATCAGTATCATCAACAATTACCAATGCGTATCAAGAGTCGGGAACATTTTTGCACGGTTTCAATTTTGAAAATGACTCATTAATTATTTGTACTTTTAATATTAGTATAAATAAAAATGATGTTTAATTGTTGTTAATGACATTTGTATTATTGCTTTGTGACATGTTTCATATTGTTGCCATGACAACATTTTTCCCTCCGCCGTAAAGCAATGGGAAAAAAAACTGCTGCCGGCGGAGACTTCAAACTTTGACAGGATCAAGTTAGATAAGTAATGTCATCATTATTTGACGTTTGAAGAAAAAATTATTTATCTGCCTGCTGATTATGTGACTGCTTGTAAGGATGCCAGAAAAGTACCAGTTTCATACGACGTAAAACATGTCACACATAGCTTTTTTAAAGATTTTACTGCCACCAAATTGCAGTATTATGGTTTCATCCGTCCAGGTAAAAAACCAGGTGACCCGCTCGTCACAGACATTGTGTATCTAAAATATAGCATTAATTTTAATAAATATAAAGTAAACTATGAGGATTTGTACCAAATATTACCTGGAAGAGTGGTTAAAGTCCCGATTGATGAGAAACCTCTAGCTCTACGTGAAAATCCTATTCCAATTCCATTGACTAAAGGGAAACATTTAGTTTGGAAACAATAAAAAAATGTGTCATTCCACCGCATTTTCATAGTTACTATGGCAATTTACCGCACCTAAATAAGAAGTGTAAGACAAAAAATACCGACGAGGAAAATAAACATTTAGAAGAGAATAATGTTACGATAAATATTATGACGCATAAAACTGTAAACATATTATTTCTTATTCTATTCTAGTAAGTTCGCGGCTCAGCTGAAAAACCTGTTTGCCAATCTGACTTTTCGAGAGGGTCGCCGTCCGAATTCGAAGGAATTCTCGATTAACTGTATTTTATATTTAAGGAAGGAATTTTGTTGGAAACAGTTAGTTCTACTCTGAAAATAACATCGCGTTGAGTTTTTAAAATATAACACGCGTATTGTAATAAATGTAAATCATCATCATCATTGATGCTACAGCCCTATAAAAGAGCGTCGACCTTCCCAAGTCTATTACGCCAGTCAGTTCTATCCATTGTCAACTGTTGCCAGTTTGCTGCGCCTATTTGTCTACCATCCTCATCTACACCATCCCTCCATCTGAGTTTTGGTCTACCCCTACTTCTAGTTCCCACAGGTTGTGACATAAGGATTCTTCTAGGAGGGTTGTTCTGCTGTGATCTTGCCAGATGTCCTGCCCATCTTAGTCTTCCTATTTTTATAAAGGATACTAAGTCTTTATCACCAAATATATGTTTATATCTGTGATATATCTCGTAGTTATACCTCCTTCTCCAAACACCATTTTCACAGATGCCACCAAATATTCTTCTCAGGATCCTTCGTTCAAATATAAGCAGGAGATTTTCATCTGCCTTGGAAATGGTCCATGTCTCCGACCCATATGTCAACACTGGTTGTATAAGGGTTTTGCATATGGTTATTTTTGTTTTTTGGCTTAAGTTTCTGCTTCTCATATGTCTACTCAGTCCAAAATAGCATTTGTTTGCTAGGATTATTCTTCGCTTGATTTCTTTCGTCATGACGTTCTCCTTGGTGATCAGGGAGCAATAAATGTAAATACATTATATAATTATTAGTGTAAAATAAATTAGTTATATTGTAAAAATAAAGACTTTAAATAAACTTGTAAGTGTTATAAAGTGTTGTAGTCATCTGAATGAAAATATTTGTTATTTTTACTATTTTTAAGTTTATTCTTGTAAGGTCTCTATAACATAATATTCAGTTAATAACATAGATGCATGTCACCAATAAGACCAACGGTAAAACAACACAAAGCTTTTGGGTGATGTTTGTCGATACTTTATATTAAAAATCATATTACAGCAATTCTTTTATAGGTAAGAGACTTATGAAAACCTAAAACACCAAAATACCTAAAGTATTAAATAAACTCATAATTCTAATACCGCGTCACCTAAACATACCGATTATTTTTAGGAATTTTATTATTACAAACAATATAAAGCAAGTATGTTATAAATGAGTATTCCATAAAACTATTTAGAATGTATGCCACAAAGGAAAAAATCAGTTTTTTCGCTCTCCTGAAAAACGATACATTTACTTATACATGGGAAATAAATAAATACACATTTAAATGAATTTAATTTGTTGCTTGTGTTTATATGACTGCGGACACTAAATCCATTCGCCAAATGAATTTAATATTCTTTTAGAACAAAACAGTATACACAATTTAACCTCCACAACATTTAACACAATGGATAACCTCCATAGAAACAATGACATATTAGCGACAGTTTTCAATCTATCAAATAGACATTTAAATACAACGGAGAGTTTCATACTGTCAAAGGGTCTTAATTTTGCTGTTACTCATTCATCTATACGAAAATTAAAGATAAATAGCTCACTGGAGAAAATATCTCAATATTTACCAGCTCACGAAAAAGAAGAATATAGAGTATTATGAAAATTGAATTCGAAAAGTCTAATAAAATTAAACAAAACATAAGCAAAGAGAACCGAAAGACTAAAACTTAAAAAAAACGACGACTTCATAGTTATCCTACCAGCAGATAAGGTGAATGCAACTGTGATAATGGATAAAATTCAATATGAAAACAAAATTAAAGATCTAATAACAAACGGACCTTATACAAAATTAAAAAAGAATTCAACGAAGCTTTTGGAAAACAGAATATTTAGAACTTTAACATATTTAAAGATTTAAACAGAAGTTTAAAGATTATTCAACAAATTACCAAAGAAGATTAATTACACCCCATTACAGTAAGACACCTTTTATGGAGTACCGAAAGTTTATAAAACGAATATTGAATTTAATTCAAATAATATTATAGTAAGTTTTAACATAAATAGTTTATTTACAAACGTGCCATTAGATAAGGCTTTAAATATAATCAAAATTAGAGATAGATGATACATTAACAACTAGAACAAGTGTAAATATATCAGCTATAATGGAGTTATTGACATTACGTACTGATGATACCTGTTTTCAACTAAACAATGAATTCTATAAACAAAACTTTGGCTTAGCAATGGGCTCTAGTTTATCTCCATTATTAGCCGATGTATGTATGGATGATTTTAAAACAAATATTATGTCTAAACAAAATTTAAAACCCACAATCTGGTGGAGATATGTAGATGATATTTTCTCAGTATGGCCTCATGGATCAGAGTTGTTGAACACATTCCTTAATGATATAAACGATAAAATATACATAATAACATATACAAACTTGATGAAGAATAGAGCAATCAATAGCAGCCTATTTAAAGATGAGAAAATTTCTGAGTAATCAAAGACTTTTTATGCAAATCCGATATTCTTCTTGTTCTTCTTCTTTCTCTTTATAAGCAATTCTGCTTGTTCATTGGCGGATTAATACCTCTATGGAGGGTTGTCACTCCATATTTTGTTGTCGCTGATTCAATTAGTACATGACTTGAAATAAAACAGCTTTTTATACAATTTATTCTACAATTCTCAAGATTTAAGAAGGATTATCTTTTCTACAGGCTCAACATAAAGATATTTTCCTGAATAAATTGTAATAAGGAAGTAAACTCACTGGCAAGCAAAGCAATAACAGACTAAGATATTAGTATCATAAACCAAACACCTTGAACTGACCACAAACTCAACATGAAAGGCCACATCTTCAAAGTTGACAGACAACTTGAGATCCCACTGTCACGAAACTCACAGAAAGTCTAGGATAAGTAGGAACCACATTCATTTTACCACATAATAAAAAAGACCAAATCCTCATCAACCAACTCAGAGTAGGATATACTCTGCTTACACACAAGCATATCTTTAACAGAGAGGCTGCTCCGATATGTACCAAGTGCATTACATTATTATCAGTAAAATAGGTAATTATTAAGTGCCCAATCGGTGCAATTTTTACCACATCTAATGAACTGTTTTCCCCATATCTCTTACAAAATAGTTAAATTTATTTATTTATCTTTAACTCTCCGTCAGTCGCATGTGTATTAAAATGATACAAGCTCGCCAATTTTCAATGCTGTTATTGAATCTTAAGGTAAGGAGAACCTACCTTCAAAGTACCTTTCTAGACCGGTTTAGTCTACCGCTCAGTCGTATTCGTAACGTCCTAGTGGTTGAGTGTGTTTAAATATAAGCGTATTGTACCATATTGATACATTGCGAAATAACTTGTAAGTGTTGTTTTACTTTGGTCGTAGTTTAGGCTATTTTCGGCCTACTTATTATAGATGAGTGTTATTTTATATTTTTATTTTCAGTGTAATGGCTGCAAAGCGGATTTACAACCTAAATAATCTGAATGATGTAGAATATCTTCGAAAATTTATGTTAGAAGAGGACGAAAATGAAAATGCCCCCAACGAAGTGAAAAATTTCGAGGATAAACCGGACACAGATACGGAAGATCAGCCAACGGATGAAAGAGTTGGTGACTCTGATACTGAATAGAGTAAGGCAGAGAAAGAACCAGATTTACACGACAATTTATTTTACTTTGGAAACGATAAAACCATTAGATGGATAAAAACACCGCTCGCGAAGAAGCGACGCACTGAGCCACACGTCTCTTCATGAAGCACGACTAGCTAAGTTACATATAGGATGTCGGAGTCAGATATTTTCTAATAAAATGCTACAAAAAATAGTCAAGTTCCCAAACCAGTACATTCATCTTGAAGTAAGGGATCGCTTTGACCAACAACGTGATGAAACTGACACGGACATGACAAAAATCAAGGCCTTCATAGGCCTTTTATATCTAGCAGAAACTTTGCACGTCAACAAAATGATGTAAGAGGATCTCTGTGCTACAGATGAACATGGCGTGGAAATATTTTGACTGGTTATGAGTCTCAAAAGGCTCAAGTTTCTTATGAGATGCCTGCGTTTTGATGACCGCATCACAAGACCTGAAAGGAAAGCTGTTGACGACAATGTGTAGATTTGTGAACTCTTTGACGATTTTGTTTATAATTGTAAACATACCTATTCACTAGGACAGTGTGTGACTATTGACGAAAAACTGGAGGCATTTAGGGAACGTTGCAGGTTCAAACAATATATTCCTTTAAAGCCATCCAAATACGGAGTAAAAATTTATGTTATGTGTGATGCAGATACTTTTTATAGTTACAGCCTGGAAATATATGCTAAAAAGCAACCCCAGGGACCCTATGAACAAACTAATAAACTGTCTGATGTCGTTAGAAGATTGGTAGAACCAATTTATGGAACGAGGCGCAATATAACAGCAGATAATTGGTTTACAGTTGTGCAATTTGTTACCGAATTAAAAAGTAATAGACTGTCGTATGTTGACACAATAAAAAAAAGGAAACTGCCAGCAGATCTGCTAAATGTGAAAGGGCGACCACCACAGTCAACTATGTTTGGTTTTGGAAAACACTTCACCATTGTTTCCTACGTACCAAAAAAGAATCGAAATGTTCTTGTTATATCTTCTCAGCATTACGATGATTCCATTGATTAGACGTCAGGACAAGCTACGAAACCAGATATTATCACATATTGTAATAAAACCAAGTCAGGTGTCGACGTTGTCGATAAGCTTTGCGCTTCCTACAACGTTGCTAGAAACACACGTCGTTGGCCCATGGTCGCCTTTTTTTCCATGCTGAACGTTACAGGCATTCATGCAAAAGTGATTTTAATCGTAAAGGAACAGGAGAATATAAGGCATCGCCTTTTGCTTCGAAAACTAGGCCATTAGTTAGGCTGCGGAAGAGGCTGCAGAAGATGTAGCTCAAACAAAGCGTAGTCGCTGTGCTTTATGTTACACATCACGAAGGACCAGGTTGACCAAAACCACTTGCAAGAATTTTAAACAATATATTTATGGCGAGCATACAACCCCATGTGCACATCATGTCACTCAAGGTTACAAGAACGAGAAGACTCAAGTGACACATAAGTGACAGATCGCCACCGCAATGAACTAAAATAAAGATTTTTTTTTGGTTTGAAATGTTTATAAGAAAATACTATATTTTATGTTTGAGTCATATGGGAAGGCAACATTTTACCTTTACCAATTTATAATTAAAAAAAAAATTATTTTATACGAGTACTTAGGTTATATTTCTATGTAAGTTACCGTTTTTTGATAATATATAAATCTTTTAAATCCTACCAAAAGAATACAATATAAAAATAATAAAAAACACAATTAAAACACCACATATATCTGACTGAGTGTTAATAAATTTTATAATCACTTATCAAGTAGATACATTGCGATCGTTGATGTCAATAGCTTTTTACCCGTAAGTCACGTCTTCGGATTTACATACACAAATAGTTTTTTTGTGATCATAATGTATGTACACAAACAAAAAACGAGGAACATAATGAATTATTGGATGTAATCTACAACGACTCTTGGTCCAAAAACTATTGCTGTTACTGTAATTTTAAGTCAATCTTATTATAAATACCACATAATTATTTACTCCTAATATAGATTATAACATATTAGCTCAGTCTGTTTATGCAAAAATCATCAATTTCACGGCAAAATGTTTCGCAGATATCTGAAGCTTTTAAGACAAAGATGGGGGTTACTAGATGTCGAATAGATGAAAAAGTACTCGTATTTTTATCTTTCGTTTTTTTTAAACAATAATTTATGGCCACAATTTGATTTTTTGTCTATAAGTTTTTTCCCTTGATGAAAATTTTTCCCTGAAAAATTGATAAATAATTTACGGAGATATTTACAAAAAAGCAGTTTTTTTGCAATAATTTATAAATTTTATTAATTTTTTATTAACAAAATAAAATGGTATTAATACGTTTGAACATCTTGCAATTTCCGTCTTTTAAATTTATTCGAAATGTACCCCCGATCGGTGAAATAGTTTAAAAGGTATTTAATTTATTTATCCCTGAAGCTAAATATTTAAACTATTGAACTTACTCTGTTAATGATGCTAGACACATTTAGCAAATTTCATAGGATTCTTTAATACTTAAACAATCTTATGTTATTTATCTTACGTTAAATGCATATTGCGTTTTCATCGATATTATTTACAAAATAAATGTTTGAAAAAGGGGTATGTTTTTTACTTATAAACAATTGTAATAACTTCTATATTTTTCAAGCTACAGAATTGTACGTACAACCATTGGATAGCTGGTAAAAAAACTCACATTTAAAAAAAAAACTTCTATGACCAATAGGAACAAAGTTAGGGACTATTTTTTAAAAGTGATATCTCCATTGTTCATAAACATTAAGAAGTAAAATTTTCACACATTTTGAATGAAAATCTTTAAACTTTATATTGAAACTTATAGCTATAAAATTCGTCCTATTTTTCGAAACTTACAGCCCTTCGAAACGAAGGTACTTTCGAAAGATCGACATAGGAAACTGGAGGGGACAACTGTTTCAGCTCCATGTTTTTTTTCGAGATCGAAACTTCAAATTGAAACACGTTGGAAAAATTTACATTACCTCGGCTTCCATTGCAACTAAAAGCCTCTTTTTTTTTAATCTGGGTAGCTCGTCGAAATATGAATAACTACATAGTTTTCACTGCGAAATATGGTAAACCTCGGAAAAATTGAGTCCATCTGAAATTCACCGTAAAAATTTACTTTTTTTTAATTTGCCGGCTGGAATAGTCTGTCGCAATATTAATAATGATGACATAATTTTCACCCCCTCCCACCTCCGGAAATCTCCGAAAATCCCGGAAAATCAACATATATTTTTTTTCATTTTTATCAATGATGTAGTAATACTTATATATTTTATAAATTAAATTTAGGTAATTTTTACACAATGTTTTATTATATTCCTTATATTAAGTTGATTTTCCGGGATTTTCCGAGATTTCCAGGTAGAGGGGGTGAAAATTATGTCATCATTATTAATACTGCGACAGACTATTCAAGCCAAATTTAAAAAAGAAGTAAGTTTTTACGGTGAATTTCAAATGAACTCAATTTTTCCGAGGTTTCCCATATTTCCCGGCCAGTGAAAACTATGTAGTTATTCAGATTTCGACGAGCTACTGTCCTCCGGAGGCGTGTCAGCCGGGACAGCCGTGACAGCCGTGCCGGACGCATCAAGGAATTTAGATATTGGTCAAAATACTTGGGAATTCCAAGTTTGGCCAAATCCAAATTTCTAATTGACTCGATGCAGGGAAATTTCACTTTTGCTACATAAAACAAAGAATTTGTTTTACATAAAAGCAGGTAGATTTTCTCTCATCGGTCAGTCGAGCTTGCCTCTTCTACTGTAGACCTAGTCGGTGCTATTATTGTTCCAACTCAGTTATTGTTTTATTTCTGATTTCATGTATACCTTTTTATTTTAGCATTATTGTATATCCAGACCTTGTCAGGTTAGAATATTACATATTTGTTCATGTAATGATTGTTTGCTATTTTATTTGATTATTTTTGATTGTTTATTTTCTTGCATTTGTATCTAAGCTGTTCTTCCGTAAGTTAAGAACACTTAGGAATATTTATCTTGCCTTTTCTATTTTATATATTTGATTTTGTACTTTGTATCTAAGTAGTTCTTTTCGGTAAGTCAAAGAGATCTTAGAAGTATTTCTCTGATATCTGACTTGTTATTTTATTGTGTGTCTAAGTCGTTCTTCTCCGGTAAGTCAAAAGAACCCTTAGAAATATTTTCATATCGCATTATTATTTCTGATATTTTATATAAGATATTTTCTTCCGTAAGTTAAGAAAATACTTACATATTTGTCTATTTCATTTTTCCATTTTTTGCTAAGCTGTTTCTTCCGTAAGTCAAGAAACACTTAGCAATATTTTCACATCTTTTCTATATTTGATTTTTCTTATTTTCTATGATAAGTCGTTTCTTCCGTAAGTCAAGAAACACTTATAAATATTTGTACATTTATTTTACTATATTTGATTCTCTTGTTTATTTTCTGTTCTAAGTTGTTTCTTCCGTAAGTCAAGAAACACTTAGAAATATTTCCATATTTTACTCTCACATTTACATATTTCATTTATCTATATTTCTGTCCTAAATTGTTTCTTCCGTAAGTCAAGAAACACTTAGAAACATTTTTCTTTGCATTATATTTTTATACCATTTAATTTACTTGTTTACTAAGTTATTCCTTCCGTAAGTCAAGGAATACCAAGATCATTTTTACCTATCTGTTTTCCATTTTTGCTCTGTTACTTTGTAACTGTTCCTTGGAGCCGTTACCTATAACAGATATTTGTCACTTGAACTGTTATTTATAACAGCGGTGGTATTTAACCTTTCTACGAGCGACAAACCAAAGATGGTGAATACCCGATCCAATTCCGGGGAGAGGAAGAAGCCCGAAGAGCCGGCGATGGGTCCTACAGGCCCAAATGCCCCCTCTCGGCAACACTACCAAAGATTAAAAAAAAGAGGCTTCTTGCTGCAATGGAAGCCGAGGTAATGTAAATTTTTCTTACGTGTTTCAATTTCAATTTAAAGTTCCGATCTCGAACGGAGAAAAAAAAACAGAGCTGAAACAGTAGTTATCTCCTACACTTTCGTATGTCGATCTTTCGAAAGTACCTTCGTTTTGAAGCGCTGTAAGTTTCGAAAAATAGGATGAATTTTATAGCTATAAGTTTCAATATAAAGTTTAGATTTTCATCCAAAATTTGTGCAAATTTTACTTCTTAATATTTATAAACAATGGAGATATGATTTTTTTAAAAATAGTCCCTAACTTCGTTCGTATTGGTCATTGGTTTTTTTTAAATGTGAGTTTTTTTACCAGCTATAAAATGGTTGTACGTATAAGTCTGTAGCTTGAAAAATATAGAAGTTATTACAATTGTTTATGAGTAAACCTTTTTCAAACGTTTATTTTGTAAATAATTTCGATGAAAACGCAATATGCATTTAACTGAGATAGTCTTAATCATATTAAGTCTTAATTATAAAGAATCATATGAAATTTGCTAGAAGCATTAATAGAGCAAGTTCAATAGTTTAAATATTTAGCCTCAGTCCCCGATCGGGGGAAAATTTCGCACAAATTAAAAAGACGGAAATTTCTCGATGTTCAAATGTATTAATAACATTGTATTTTGTTAATAAAAAAATTAATAAAATTTATAAATAAGTGCAAAAAACTGCTTTTTTGCAAATATCTCCGTAAATTATTTATCAATTTTAATTTAAAAAACGGGAAAATAAAGATATTCTTGATATAAAAAAATGATATAAATATTGTTTATGTAAAATATAAGGGAAAAAACTTACAGACAAAAAATCAAAATTATTGTTTAAAATTATTGTTAAATAAATTATTGTTTAAAAAAACGCAAGATAAAAATACGAGTACTTTTTCATCTATTCGTTATCTAGTAGTCCCCACCAATGTCTTAAAAGCTTCAGATATCTGCGTTAAGTATTTTCGACCTTTTTTTTTAACCAGACTGGGCTATATGTAAAAGCGATATTAGTACAGCAATAGTAATGCGTCAAATTATCAATTAAAACGTAAACAGCTTTGGACATATCATATCGAACAAACTAATTATGTTTGCTAAATAGGCGGTTCTGTATTTGTAAGGAATTACCACTAACTGCCTTCTGGTAATAATTAGGGGATATCTAATAAACCTCTGTTTAGGTATGTCGTTAACGGTCCTTACACTACATATGATATGTTAACAGCTACAATTTGACGGATATCTGGATTAGTTGGTATTTGTGACCTAAACTTAATAAACAGTATGTATACCGGGAACAGGTACCTAAGTATCGTAGAATAGAACAGCAGAACAGTTCCAAAGACATATTAAGAAAAGCTTACAGGATATGTAGTGAATAAAACAGCTTCTGCCTGCCAAATAATATATATTTTATCGTTTATCACAACATGTTGGTCAGTGAGATAACATACAGAAAACTAAAAAATATGAATTTATACTGGGTGTTTTTTTGGGAAAGTAACGTAAGTTAAAAAAGAGGACACTTAGGCCACCGCAAAAATCCCATACTTAATGGGTCTTACTGTATCAATAACAAAGATACGGGGTGTTTTATCTATTTTGACAACTTCTTATTTGGTTCATAAGTTTTTAACCACTTTGTATATTTTTTTTTATATTTGGAACGCGAATGTACTTTAAGTGTCCAATCGATTAATTTATTTACAATTTTAAGAAATCCAGATTCAGATTAAAAAATATTGGAAAACTCTTCTGACCCAACAACAACACGCTGTATATTGGATTTTTTAAAAATGGATTCTGTATTTAAAAAAGTCTGAAAATCTAAATTTAGAGGTATACTTTGACTTTTCGGTAAAATCTTTTTTCTGGTAAAATTTTGGATTTAATTATGAAATTATGTGAATTGCGAGAGCTCGGAGTAGAAAAAAATATTTAAATTAAAAATTTTTTTTTTAATTAATACCATTTTTAAATTTTAAAACGGTAAAATGTTCACATTTTATTGTTTTTTTTTTTAACAATTAATTCATAACGAATATTGGAATCATCTTGGAAATTTAAAAAGAAGCGAAAATAAAAAAAAATAACTATTTAAATATAAAGTAATTATTCAAATTGAAAGGTCCAGGAAAAAACTACATACAGTAAAAGCCAAATAAAGTTGCGTGCACGTCACCAAGGTCGTAATTCTATTGTATGTGTGGCTACATTTCTATAAAAAAGTGTATGTTACTTTAGTTTGCTAAACAATCACTTCTAAAAATAACCCGATCAATAAAAAAACTTTTGTAACAAAATAATGTATATACAATATAGCTTTTTTGGATTTAGACGTTCCTCATTGTAAAATTTTGTGTAGAAATGTTCATGAGAAAACTACCAATTAATGACAGAGTAATAGTCACTACCAGAAATATTGTCATGTTGCCGGGGCGTTTGTTGAGTTTTCAATCAGTGTTCTGTGACTTTTGTACTCGCGGTATCATCGATTTTTGAGGTTTTCTTGCGAAAAACATTTATTTATTTGTCAAAATGCCCAAACAGCTGAATAGTCGATGCAAAAAACTTGTGGCTTGATTAGTTAACTATTTTAAAGAAGAAAGGAATAGTAATGGCCCTTTGTTACCCTTAAACGGCGTGCGAATAAAATAGCATTACTTTACTTTGCAAAAGTTTGTATTATTTTAGCGTGTAGATGCTGCTTTAAAAATCAGTGTAACAACAGTAAGCAGCATATGTCAAATGCAGAAAAAAGGTGAACAGTTCGAGTCACCAAAGAAAAAACATTGCACTAATAAACGAGTAACAAATACAACAACTAAATTCAAGCTCTATTCGTGATACCATTTACAATATGTGCCAGAGAAGTAAGTATGATTATACCAAATATACATTCAACATAATTTTACTTCTGTATGCTTTTAGAACAGCACGTAACGGTTCAATCATTGTGGTCCCAACTGAAAGATAAACATTAGGTAATGGTAGTACCACTTCTTTAAAAAGATTGCTCAAGGAACTTCGGTTTGAGTGATAAGGGATAATTCACGACGAAGACTTATAGAATTGCCTAACGTTCTTTGTAAAAGACTACAATTATTGGAAACTTATAAAGAAGCGAAGGATGAAGTTATATACCAATTTGTGTTTCTCGCAAAATTGGTCATTGGTCATTCTAGGCAAAATGAAAATATAAAGTGTGTTAAAACCACTAAAATGGATGGAAAAAGATTTGTTGTATTAACATAAGTTGTTATATGAAGAGGGTGCTAAAGCAATATTTTGTTCAAAAACTCATCTTAGCGATTACTATGGAGAAATGAACCAGGCAAATTTCTTGAAATGGTTTGAATATCAGTTGCTGCAAAACTTAGAGAATCCTTCTCTAATTGTACTTGATATTGCACCTTATTACAGTATGTAATTGCATAAAACTCCGAATACAGGATGGTCAAAAAGTGCTATTGAGGAGTGGTTGACAGCAAAAAACATTCCCTATTCTCATATGATGTTCAAAACAGAACTATTGTGAATCTTGTCTCAGTAAATGTACAGATATAATCTTACATATAAATGTCATTTATTTTAAACATGTTTTTAGAAATAAACCACAAACCAAGTATATAGTGGACGATATGACAGAACGGTATGGACACAAAGTTTTACGTCTTCCTCCTTACCATTCTATCTTCAACCTTATTGAATTCATTTGGGCAAACATAGCAAAACATTATTACAATAGTCACATTAGTAGAGATGGTAGCAGCGCTAACAAATGCCTAAACATGAGGCACTATTATATATGTGGAAAAACTCTATTAATCATATTAAAAGAGAAATATTTAAATGGTATGGGAGAGAAAGATTATTTGATCGTCAAGAAATTAGTCCAATAGTAATAAAATGTTAATAGTGGAGAGAGTGACACTAATGTGGAATCAGATTCAGAAAATGTTTAGTTCGTTGATGTTGTTTTTTAATGTCATGTTTTGTCTTTGAAAATACGTTCATTATTAAAAAATATTTTATTTTATTGCTTGTGGTTTTATTTTGATTATATTTATTGTTTGGTAACTCAGTAATAATCTTACCACTTTTATTGTGGAATTCCTTACTTTGTGAAATCAATTCATGAATGTAATTAACAAAAAACAAATGAAAAAAAACACTCATTTTCAAATTCCGTTTAATATAGTTTGAAATTTGCTATCTTCACCTTTTTTGTTTACTTCAGTTCTTTTCTGTTAATTTTCATACTTTATGAACCATCTGACAACGCTTCAAATGTTCACAATGATGACGTGAATGCAACTTTATTTGGCTTTCACTGTATGTCACTTTTTATTGAAAATCTCGGTAGATTTAAAAATTAAATTCTTTTATAATTTATAATTAAATTCTTCGAATGACAACCTAATTTAGAGTACTAAGACTGCCGAAAACTGGAAAAAACTAGCGTAGTATGGCGTAAAGCAGTGTCTAAAATATACCTTACCAAATAAAAACCAGCTTAGTCTAAACCTCCAGGGGAAAAAAGCAGCGATGTCATGTAAACAAACTAGTTGCGGCTGATGCAATATTTGTTTTTTAGAAACGTGCCAGTATTATTATAACTGCAAAAATTTAAGTTCTTGTTTGTTTGTGTGATTATTACTAAACGATTATGGCTAATAGTGATTCGGAGGGGTACGTTGAGAACAAAATTATGCCTTCCAAAAAAAGAAAAAAAAAAGACTACAGGCCGGATATCCGAGTTCTCTAAAATGTTGAAGTTATCGACTCATGAAGCTGACAGCCTTGTAAATGCTTAAGGTTGAAGTGCTTTGAGGTAATTAATAAGCCGCAAAAAAAGAAATATTGAGAAAGTTTAATGTTTGCCCTCTCAGGATGAGCAAAATTATTATTTGGCTGGTTTAATTACGGTCTTACCTGTCCAACATAGAAGGCCTCATCGAAACGAGAATACTGCCAGTTTCTATGATGCAAGTTATTCGTGTCGAATTCGAGTTCCCGATTGTGATATTCCGGTGTCTGCCGAAGCTTTTTGTTCCATTCATGGGATTACAAAAAATAAAATAAATAATATAAAGAAAACCCTAAGAACATACGTGGAAAGCATGGTGCAATACATAAGAAGCTGGATGGCTTAACAACTTAACAAAAGGTTTGTTATGTGACCGCATCAAAAGTTTTAAGTGTCGCGAGAGCCACTATAGTCTGAAAGATACAAAAAAGACTTATTTACCAGAAGAGCTCACAATCAAAAAAATGTTTAACCTCTTTAAGGAAAAACATATAAATGCTAAAGTGTTATATGAAACGTACAGAATAATTTTTAATAAGAAAT
This sequence comes from Diabrotica undecimpunctata, assembly GCF_040954645.1. Lineage (NCBI taxonomy): Eukaryota > Metazoa > Arthropoda > Insecta > Coleoptera > Chrysomelidae > Diabrotica > Diabrotica undecimpunctata. The sequence continues at coordinate 34,704,580 of NC_092807.1, read as the reverse complement.
TTAATATTGCTTTTGGATGCCCCAGAAGTGACACATGCTCATCGTGTGATGAATTTCAAATTAAGCTTAAGAGTTTGACTAATACTGATGAGGTTATGCAATTAACTATTATGAACGATTTGCATAAAAAAGGGTGAAGAGTTCTTTTTCAAGGAAAAGGCCGCCAAAAAATCTGCAAAAAAAAGCAACAAAAAGAAAGCCATCTGCATTGATTTTTCAAAAAATGTTTCAGTTCTGAAAATTACCACAGTATACTACAAACGCTCCGTTCGGCTCGCGGAGATAAGAATACGGCCGAGGCGAGAAGGCCCCGCCTGTCGTAAGAGGTGACTTATGGGTAGGAATTGAGAGGTGGAGAGCCGTCGCTTGAGGTGTCGGGTTTGTAGAAACGCACATGGACGCTTAGGCGTCACGGTCACCGGTCTACACTCCTAGTATCCGAGACGAGACTCTCGGGGACCACTCTACTCTCATTACAAGAGAACCAGGCGAGGTTAAACGAGCTGGGCCCATACACACCTCTTTTGGCCTTGTGCCAATCGTGGTGTTGGTATACACAGTGTTGGATTTAAGAGTGGTAGAGGAGAGATCCTCGGCGGTGACCTGTCTACGTGCGAGGTGGAAATTCCTCTGCCTGCGTCACCTATCCGCCTGTGGGAGGGGATAACGGGTAGGTGAGGTAATCGCAACACAGGTACTACGGTGAAGGTGATGCCCCACGAAACGTGCCTGGCGTACGTGGTGTGGCACCTTCATTTTGGTGTCGGACTCGTAGGGGCAGTGGAGGCGCTAACGGTCGTATACCGAAAGGCCAGGTAGACCAGGGTCCTGCCAAATTTTATTTGGAGGGAACAAAGCATTGCAATGTGTACTACAAACGCCAATTGTCTATTTGTGCCTTTAATGAACATGTCATTTCTTCTGCTCAGTCTATTTTTTTTATAGCAATCATGAAGGAATGAAATAATTAGGAATAATAACTTACAATACCATGTTGAATGTTGAAAGAAATAAATATCACATTCCCTGTAAGAGGACATTCTTATTTGGAGTGTGACAAAAATGTAGGATTGTAGGATTTGAAGAGCCCCTTTGAGTTCCCGGAAGTGTTTGAAGAAGTTATTAGGCATTCCCGTTTCAAACCATCGCCGTATAGGGGTATTCAATCAACGGTTATAGTGAGTGTGTCACAAAACATGGTACTGCATAGCCGCCTTATTTACGACCGTTCAACATACAATGGACCAGTACTATCTGGATTAATACGAAAACGCTTTGACAAAACTCAGCTCTAAGATGCGGAGAATTTTTGCTGTCTGTTTTGGTATATGATGGTAAGTTATAAGAAACTTTTAAATAAAAATGAGATTTATTCATTTTTTAAATTTTTGTTGCAGGTCCTTTATCAATTCAAAAGGCTAAGTTTAACGACCTAATGAGTCTTATGCGATTTTGCAGTCCAAAAGCAGTGACTTTTTCCAGAACCTGGCTCCTCTATAACAGTCAATTTAAATTATTCATATGTTGATTATTCATATGTTGTTTAAATAAATAATTATTAAAAAATACGTTAATTTTCTTCTTTAGTTTAAAAAGAAAAACGGCTGGTTTTTGTCTGTTTTAGGTAAAATTGCTGCTTTTGTTTCTGCAAAAACCGTGATTGACGCAGATTTTATTGCAATAAAGCCGACTTTAGTTTTTGTAAACCAAAAACTTGCGGTTATAATACTTTAAAATAATGTTAACTTCTATTTTATGTAAACTACTGTTTATAATCCCTTTTTGAAATAAAAATAATTGGGTTTGAACATTAAAATTCAATTTACTCAGTTGCGAATAGAAATGGCATATATGGTTTTTTCCCTGTACCCTTCAATTGACTACCACAAAAAACTTCGTATTTTTAAAATATTATATATAGATACGAAATGTAAAGCTACAATATGAAATAAAGGCAATATTTTAAATTAATGTTTTTAAATTGTATTGTGTGCGTTGAAGATGACAGCATGCCTTTGTTGAATAGATAGAGTGATTGCCATTTGATTTAAAAAATCTACTACCGTCAAACGTAGTAAATGTTCTTTCATTTTGATTGAATTGAATAATTTCCTTGTGTTTTTATATATTATTTCTGTATTAACCCATTAATGGCCAAAGTATCGAAAACGAAACATTTCTTTAATTATCGGTAAGATAGTTTCGAAACAAATTCAGATTTCTGCTTTAATCTGAACCTTCTATAAATGCAAGGTATAACAGACGTTGATAAAGATGTTAATAGAGACATGGGGAATCTAAAATTTGCATTCCACGACATGTCTATCAACTAAGCAGAAATCCCTATCAACCAAGACAATCCAGATGTCGCTATTGCTTCCATAACGAAGCCATTTTATTGTTGCTTCCTAAAAGACAGAGAAGATTATTTTTCACGTTAAGAATGGCTATGAATAACCGTTCTGATGAGACTTATTAAGTCGAAATACGTATCAACAGATACATAGACGCTTTGAACGTGAAATCAAATATTTGCTGTCTTTTTCATTTTATTCGGATCTACTCTGTATGAGTACAAGAAACAAATTCGTTATGGATTTCTACTTAGTTGATAGACATGTCGTGGAATGCAAATTTTAGATTCCGCATGTCTCTATTAACATCTTTATCAACGTCTGTTATACCTTGCATTTTTAGAAGGTTCAGATTAACCTTTAACTACGGGCGCCCCTCCATTAGTCATAACTACGTGCGCGGTGTATTCTGTACACCACCGACTAAAAACAAAACGCAAATAAAAGCCACAACTAGGTATTTTTAGTACATATATTGTATATAATAAATGTAGGCATATATTTAAGAGAATGTCTTAACATAAAAAATAATACATAACGAAAATATAAAGATTAGCAACAAATATAAGAACAAAAACTCAACCACTTCTTTTTCTCTAAAAATACCCTTCTTGAGATTCTTGTATATTAGCTTAACATTAAAAATATTATAAAACTAGTATATAAATCTAAAAACTAGGAGTAAATAATCATTCACAAATGAACATATTTGAGAATATGTGTGCTATTCACTTTCGTTTTCTTCCTCGTTTGCATCTACTAAATTATAATTTGCACAAATTGTAACAGAGTGCTCTTTACAAACCATTCTATTACATTTGTTGCAAGATATTGTTGTAACTCTATTTTTGCTTCTTCCACAACAATGGCACCTCCCCCGTTTTTTTGCTGGTGGTTCTTCATCGTGGTCGTCTTGTACGTTTTTGTATTTCTTCAAGAATATTTTTAAATCCAGAGGTAAACTCTGTATTTCCGCCCTCTCAGAAAGATGAGGTCTTATCAATGCCAATGATAATTCTTTTAGAAAAACTCTTCTATATTTTTGAGGATTGTCGATGTTGGCAGCATTGTACAGGATCTGGCTGTTAATTCCGGCAATATTCAGGAGTTGAAAAAACAATGCCATTGGCCATCTTCGTGTTCTTCGGGATACCGAATAGGTACTGCACATTTTGTCTACAGTGTCTACGCCTCCTTTATGTGAATTATAGTCTAAAATTATCATTGGTTTTCCTGTTTCGGGATCTACTGTAGAATTACTGTGCATGGTAGATAGGAGAATGACAGCTTTATTTTTTTTTTGGTGTGTAGGATACAATGGTAACTTCTTTTTGAAAACCAAAAGTGGATGATCCAATTGGTGTGTTTTTTCTTGGTAAAAAACTCTGGAGGTAGTTCCCTTTTATTTCGTTTAAGTGTGCCAACCATCGTTATCTTTTCCTTCAAAAGGTCAATTGACAACGAATAACTCGTATACCAATTGTCGCATGTTAAATTACGGTTTTTACCTTTCCGAGAGGTTGAAGCAGGCGATGGGTAATATCCGTTGGTGTGTTAGATTTTTTGTAGTGCCCTTCCGGTTGTTGACCACAATACACCTCAAAATTGGTGACATAAAAGGTCTGCGCGTCACATAACACAAACACTTTTAAGCCATACTTTGCAGATTTACTTGGAATGTATTGCACAAAGTTGCATCTACCTCTAAAAGGTATCAACATTTCATCGATAGTCATTTCTTCTCCCAAGGAATAGTTGCTGCTACAGTTTTTTATAAACGTATCAAGAGTAAAGCGAATGGCAGCAAGTTTGTCAATTGATTTTCGGTCCTTTTGAGTATCTTTGTTGTCAAACCTAAGAGCAGCAAGCAAAAATAAAAATCGATCTGCTCTCATACAGGCTCGAAAGATTTCTGAGCCGGTACCATCTTTTGTCCACAATTCGAGGAAGTGTGTATGATTTTGTTTTTTAGTCCCTGCAAGAAATAATAATCCTAATAATGCCATGATTTCCTGTTTAGTCGTATCTTTAGCCCGTCTTGGCCGTTCATAATTTAATCGCATTTTTGCAATCTGCAAATTTGTACATTCAACTATATTTTCTATGATTTCATTTGTAAAGAGATTTTCAAAAGCACTTAGTTCCGTAGTAACATCTCTCGCACAAACTGTTGTCCCAGGAAATATCTTGACAATATTTTTTGAAGGAGTTTTAGTAAATTTGCTAAGAAGAGATTTCTTATACCATTTAGTTTTTCTGTCTTTTGCTATAAAATAATCATTGTCTTCATCAAGATCTGAACTGTTTTCAATGTTACTGTTTGTGTCCGAGTCAATCGTATATTGATTTTCGTCATTCAGATCAACTTCTGATTCAGTGTCGTGCTCCGTTTTTTCTATTAGCTCGTCGTCTGAAGTATCTGGGTCTCCACCAACATCTTCATCAGATTCTTCCTCAAATATAGCTTGAGCCATAGCTCTAAGTTCATCTTCTGAGAGTTTTTGGGGATTTCTTACTGGTACACGATCCCTGCAAAGTAAATATTTTGTAGTACCTCTCGATTTATAAACGTTACGAGAAATATATAGAGGCAACGTTTGTAATTTTTATTATTTATTTCTAATTAATATTTCAAAGAGACATGACCGTATTGCTATGGAAGAAAGAACATGAAAAAACAAGACCACAAAAACAACTAGAAGGTCGTTAAATAGTCCAATAATAGGTACTCACAAATATCCAAATAGATAACGGTATATTAAGTTATGAGAAAATGCTAAAATAAAATATTTGATCAAATGTATTATCATAAAACTAGTTTTATTATAATAAAATGAAAGTTTTATTAAAATTTTAATAACAAATTACAAATTCTTTTATTCAAAACGTTGCAAAATGTCTAGCTTTTGTTACATATAAGTCGCTATACATTAATAATACTATTTTTTAGTAGATAAACGTAATATAAATCTCACAAAATTTACTTACATAACTAGGTGCTTGGTGTACTACATACACCACTGGTAAACTTCTCCTGAATTTTTCCAACCGTCAGTCTATCTCTGCAGCAATCAATTTTACAACTGTTGAGGTTTATAGCTGACACATCAGAGATAGGTTAGGTAGAGGGACACGTGCGCAACCAGTGCTTATCAGAAATAGCGGCCAATTTAGTGCGACTGGTGTACTGAGTACACCGTAGCCCGTAGTTAAAGGTTAAAGCAGAAATCTGAATTTGTTTCGAAACTATCTTACCGATTTTTCTATCAGATGTCGCTATTGCGTCCATAACAAAACCATTTTATTGTTGCTTCCTAAAAGACAGAGAAGATTATTTTTCACGTTAAGAACGGCTATGAATAACTGTTCTGATGAGACTTATTAAGTCGAAATACGTATCAACAGATACATAGACGCTTTGAACGTGAAATCAAATCTTTGCTGTCTTTTTCATTTTATTCGGATCTACTCTGTATGAGTACAAGAAACAAATTCGTTATGGATTTCTGCTTAGTTGATAGACATGTCGTGGAATGCAAATTTTAGATTCCCCATGTCTCTAATGACATCTTTATCAACGTCTGTTATACCTTGCATTTATAGAAGGTTCAGATTAAAGCAGAAATCTGAATTTGTTTCGAAACTATCTTACCGATTTTTCTATCAGATGTCGCTATTGCGTCCATAACGAAGCCATTTTATTGTTGCTTCCTAAAAGACAGAGAAGATTATTTTTTACGTTAAGAACGACTATGAATAACTGTTCTGATGAGACTTATTAAGTCGAAATACGTATCAACAGATACATAGACGCTTTGAACGTGAAATCAAATCTTTGCTGTCTTTTTCATTTTATTCGGATCTACTCTGTATGAGTACAAGAAACAAATTCGTTATGGATTTCTGCTTAGTTGATAGACATGTCGTGGAATGCAAATTTTAGATTCCCCATGTCTCTATTAACATCTTTATCAACGTCTGTTATACCTTGCATTTATAGAAGGTTCAGATTAAAGCAGAAATCTGAATTTGTTTCGAAACTGTCTTACCGATTTTTCTATCAGATGTCGCTATTGCGTCCATAACGAAGCCCTTTTATTGTTGCTTCCTAAAAGACAGAGAAGATTATTTTTCACGTTAAGAACTGCTATGAATAACTGTTCTGATGAGAATTATTAAGTCGAAATACGTATCAACAGATACATATACGCTTTGAACGTGAAATCAAATCTTTGCTGTCTTTTTCATTTCATTTTCATTTCTTTAATTAGTTTTTTTCTCAGATTTTCATATGATGAATATTATAGTTTATATATCGGTCTTTTATATAAATAGTTTATTGACGTGTTTGTTATCTTAATAGTCCATATTATGTGTTGTATAATTTTTGAAATAATAATCAAAACACTCCAAATTTACTAGTATATGTCGGTGTAGACTAAACCAGCATTCCTTTTTCAATTAGAGATTGTAGAATAATATTATCCAAACATAATTCGAAATATGACTACTCATAAAATTTTATAACGCCTTAAAGATAATGTTTCGCTTATGAAACTTTGGCGCGATCCGTGAATTTATTATCCATATTGGATAGTCTACAATAATACAAAATTTTTCGGTCTTAGCTATTATTTCCAACTGTGTAGTGGTTTCTTTGGTAAAATAATAGTGAGTTAAAGTGGTATAATAATAGTGAGTCTACTCGTTAGTAGTTATTTTTTACAATTTTGCAGTATTTTTACCTTTAATCAAGATGTCCAGAGGGTATGTAAAATTTGTTATTAGTATTTTGTAAATCCTTTATACATATTTCATATAAATATTATTACTAGATAATATTAGACTGTCTGAATATAAAATGAAGAGACCTCTTTCAGTGAAAGAACTGCAAGCTATACTTTAGGATGATTCTGATTTAGAAGAAGCGGATGAGATAGATGCAGTTTATATATTTCCTTTAGTTGATGTGTTAACAGATGAAGAGGATGTGTGTGATAATCTTCTTATAGAGGAAGGAGCTTTGACTGATATCGCTGGAACATTCGAGATCCACACAAGGTCTCGAGATAAGGCTAAGACCCCCACAGAATCCATATTGGAATCATCTACAAGTAGGGAGAAGAAAAGAAAAGAAAGTTCCCAACGAACACGCAAACCAACGCAATATACACCGGACTGGTCTAAATTGTCAGAAAACTATTCCTTTTCTCCAAACGAAAATGAATTTAATAAAAAGGAAGAAACAAAACTGAGACTTGCTGGAAAAATACCATTTAAAATATTCTCTTTATTTTTGATGATATTGTATTCCAGAAGATACTCGAATTCAGCCTGACGTATGCCCGGTACAACAACAGACATGATTTCAAACTCTCTCCAGCTCAACTGCAGAAGTTTTTTGGTATTTTAACCCTTACCAGTTATCATACACTTCCGGCGTGTGATATGTATTGGTCAAAAGACCCAGATAAAGGCGTGGAGCTCGTGAGAAAGTGCGTGAGTCGAAACACCTTCCGAGACATAAAAAGAAATCTTCATGTCTCCGATAATAATAACTTAGACAAAAATGATAAATTTGCCAAGATACATGTCCATTATTTTTGCTGATGAACGGACGATATTTGCAGTTTGGACTATTTGCTCATAATATGTCTATAGATGAACAAATGGTTCCTTATTTCGGCCGACATTCTGCAAAAATGTTTATGAAGAGTAAACCAGTGCGCTTTGGCTTCAAGGTCTGGTGCTTGTGTAGCTCAGAGGGATATCTATACCTATTCATTCCTTATGGTGGCGCAAATCCAGTAAGGCAGAAATCTCAATAAACACTAGGGGCGCAAGTAGTTTGGGATCTGCTACGTGTAATGCAAAACCCTTCCGAACATAGAGTTTTCTTCGACAACTTCTTTTCGAGTTATGCACTATTTCACATTTTAGGTGAAAAAGGAATTTTCTTTACTAGCACCGTGAGAGAGAATAGGTTACCAGGATGTCCTCTACAAAGTAGCAAAGTGCTTGGAAAGAAGAACAGGGGCGAGTTTGATCATGCTTTCGACAAAAAGGCAGAAGTATCAGTTGCAAGGTGGAACGTTAATTCCGTTGTAACTGTAGCCAGTAACAATGGAACGGTTCATCCAATTGTTACAGTTAAAAGATATAATCGGAAGCTACGAAAGGAAGATTCAATACCTCAGCCTAATATGATAAACGATTATAACCGACATGTGGGAGGTGCTGATCTCCTAGATAATTCGGTATCAAATTACAGGATACTTTAATTATTTATTTTGTCACTGATACAGAACGAAAAAAAAATTACAGTAAAAACAGCGAAAAAAAAAATCGACCAAGAATATCAACTTATCAAACTTTTGGAAAGATATATACACCAGTTCCAAAGTGTAACAAGTTAGAAATCATAAGTTACGAGAAAACAAGGAAACTCTATTCTCTAACATGTTTGTGTCAGATAATTTTACTATTTTGTTAATATAATAACAATCGACATATTTTATTAATGTGTCAAGAGATACAAGCTAAACTATGATGTTCTTAAAAAAGAAATATATAATGCAACATATATAATGCAATATATAATAAGTAATTTGAAGATATTTGTCTAGTTGTTAAACTTTGGAACTAAAGATTTTTCATATTTCATTGAAAGTTCAAATTAGGTATGAGATTTGTTTGAATTAAACAAAAAAAAAACGTATGGTTCTCTATTTATTAAAAATACTACAAAACCTTAATTTATTAATCTGATAATATGTTTTCTTCATCTCCCATTGAGAAGGCTACAGGAAGGACGTGATAAAAGGCTGGCCTAGATATTAACCTCGCGAAAACACCTATCTACAAGTGAAGAAGACATAGAAGATCTACAGATTGATGACAACGTAACAATCAAAGAAAAGGATAAATTCAAATACTTGGGGTTTATAATCACGAAAAAGGCAACAACAGAAAAAGAAATTACACGAAGATTAGGACAAACAAGAACAGAAATCCGACAACTGAACTCAGTATGGTGGGATAGACACCTAAATATGAATACAAAAACACAGATTTATAAAAATATAGTGCGCAGTATTATGACATATGGGGCTGAAAATTGGATCATAAACAAGAAAAACTGCAGTAAGATAGTAGCAACAGAGATGGAATGCCTGCCAAGATGCTGCAGAGTAACAAGAATGGATAGGAGAAGTAATGACAAAATAAAGCAAAGAACATCAATAGAAACAGACATACTAACATATATAGAACAAAAAAGACTAAAGTAGTATGGACATGTAAGAAGAACTAGCAATAGCAGATGGATAAAGAGAATAACCGAATGGAGCCTTATAGTAAGGAGGAATAGAGGACGACCACGAAAATCCTGGAGGAACGAAGTAGACGACGCCATGAGTAATACAGGCCCAAATGATGGAGAATGGTACAGCAGAGAGAGATGGAAACGGTTGAGCGATAGAAGGCAGTGAATACTGTAGAATCCCTGAATATATATGACAATAATGATATCTAGAATACCCAAAGCAGTTCATGTAACATTGGATAAGGTGATGGGTCGATTAAGTCGTGCTTCTTCTGAGCAAGATGTAAGATCTGATGGAAAAATTAACATAGTAAAATAGTATGATATAAAATTAGTTACGCTAGCGTCAACTGCCTTGCAAATAGTACCTTCAGATGAATTTAGGTGATGGTCAAAAACGGACTCCCGATATGTCAAGGTACCTAGACCAAACATTACAAAAGTACAACGAATCCATAGAGGGAATAGATTTAATTGACAGGATAATCAGTTATTATCGAATGGGAGGTAGAAGTAAGAAATAAACAGTCGACGCCATTTTTCACTTATTTGACCTTACGATTGCCAATTCTATACAGAGATGATCATAAGCAACTTAGTGATGCTAATAAAACCGTTATGAAGTTCCTGTTTAAAATTTATAAAATAAAAGTTTAAAATAGCTGCTTATTTGAGATAAAATTTCTGAAAATTCTGATTTTGGAAACATTTCAATACTGGTAACTAGAAACAGTTACAAATCTATAACATCTCTTCAAACGTCCACTAAAAGAAAGATACAAGTTCTTGTAATGGAAATAACAATTGCTTTAAATAATTTCATTTACAAGAATTCTATATTGATGCGATCCTGATGTCCTTTTGAATAGACATGTTTTTTTCATATTTAGCAAAAAATCAAAATTTAGAAAAATTTACATTTGTTTTTATACTAAAAATCATATAAATTCTATTATTTAATAAAAAAAAATAAGATCAGGTCAGGTCTCAGGAGGATATACCTGCCTATTGTGATGCATTTTTCAATACCAACTCTAATATATTTCTGCTTCTATTAAACTTAAAATAAACACATAAAAACACTTCAAATATTATTATCACCGTAATAGGCGCCAGTGAGTACTGACTGAGCACTGATTCGTTCGGTAGTGCATTCCAGAAGCAACTCGATAAGACGCCTTATTTCAAAACTAAAACCCTGCGCAACTTTCGATTTAATAGGCGTAATTCAAGTCGAGCCCCTGTTCTTTATTGGTATGGTCATACTAAATAGGCAAATTAAAATAACTGGTTTGACGATTTAAAAAAAAATGCGACTTATGCCTCTTTTCGTTGGAACCACAGAATTTATTGCACTGTAATTTTCAATTCGTCAAACTTATATCGAATATCCAAAAAAAGTTAACATGCACTGTATATAATTAACTGTAAGAGATTAATAGATAAGCACAGTCGAGCCCCTGTTCTTTATTGGTATGGTCTTATACTAAATAGGTAAATTAAAATAACTGGTTTGACGATTTAAAAAAAATGCGACTCATGCCTCTTTTCGTTGGAATTACCGAATTTATTGCGAATTTATTTATTCTCAATTCGTCAATCTCATATCCAATATCCAAAAAAAGTTAACATGCACTGTATATTATTAACTGTAAGAGATCAATAGATAAGCAAATTGAATGAAATTGTTTGAAAAGGAAATAATACAATAACCAAAAATCGTTAAAAGAAAGAATAATCAGAAACTGATATTTATTAAACATAAAGTAGTAATCTAAACAAAAAATAAAATTAAATGGTCATCGACTTAAACTAGACCTAAACATTGGTTTATAACTGCAATATTGTTATAATATACGCCATTAGAATTAGTACTATCATCTAACTAGAGAATAAGGAATATTATAGGGCCGAGATTTGTGTATATATCAGGAATTACCACAATCAGGATGCTACGTATCAAGAGCCCCAATAAATTTAGGATTAGAGAGCGGAAGCGTCTGTGTCAACCTTCATTAAATATTGATAGTGCAGCTCTAATGAAGCTTATAGATCTTGTAGTAATTAATAGTCACCCTGGATGAGTAAGAATATCAAATTTCTCAAAATCAATAAAAATACTAGGTTACTTTAATTATATTAATGGAATAAAAAATACGCCTGCTTTTGTTTACATATATTCAATTTATACGTTAGATATTTTTTGGCAGCTTTAGGGAAGTGTTAAATATTTTCTTTCTTCGAAAGCCGTTTCTCATAAACCAGTCATACAGCAGCCAATGAGTTTATAGTAGATCTTCCATATTCTCAGCATAACCATTCCAGAATTTTGGAACTCTGACCAGCTTATAAACTCCTGTGATCTAATGCATCGCAGTGTTAAAATATATGGTTGACAGTTTTAGGTTATCTGCTACAGAGCATGGTACAATGAATACACAAGGTATGATATATAATGTTCCAAAATCGGTTCGCTTTCGCGCATGACGTAGTCAAGAACGCTTATTCCCGCAACATTTGAATGTAGTTGTATAGGAGAGACTTTTAATTTTACGTTTTTTATATAATTTGGCTAATTTAATTATAGTAATTATAAAGAGATGATAAAATTATGTTATTATAATATTTATCCTTTATAAAACATAGATATCCTTTATAAGACAAGTTTTAATTATCTTTTATTACACGTAGGTACAGGTTAATTAACTTATACTCCAGAGTTCGATATTTCAGATGTTTAAAAAGATACAGAAAAGTGGTAATGGAGGTACACAAAATTTGTACGTATATATACCTACTGAACTAAACACAAAATTAAAATAAATAATGACAAAGTCAACTTTATTTATATCGAATTAGCTAGCTGGACATCGAATATGAGTGTAGTGAGGGCACACAATATTGCACAACATTTAAAATGACATCTTTTCTAATATTTACCCATAAAATTATCTTGGTATTGTTTATAATAATGATAACATTGTATATTTTAATAATGATAACATGATTTAACAAAGAAAAATATGTTATTTTGGAAGATGCTAAATTGATTTCCTCCGAAACAGTTCTTATTGCAAATTGCATCAGGCTGAGACTAGTTTCTTACTTGACAAATCGATATCAAAAAACCATTTAAGGTTTCATGACTAATAATTAATAAAAATAAAGATTTAGACTTACGTCGTTGACCCAGAAGTAGTAAGAAGCTGCTCAACATACTTTTTGTCTCTCTGTGTTCGCCTCCTTGTACGCGTTTCTTTTGGTTGGTTAAAAGGGTAGCCGATGTTGATTTAGGCAAATAAAGACTAGGTACTGCCTCAGGTTTCAGTTTTAGACCCCTTTTAGGAACGTAATTTAAAAGTTTCTGTTGTAGATTTCTTTGGTAATCTTCAGTTTTAAAATGTGTAGAACAAATTCTTGCAGTATTACAATTAAAATTATCCTATCTACAACAAGATATAATCCACAGTTTTCTGGTCACACTATCTTTAGGAAATGTATGAAACCTAAAGATTTGATCTTCATTGTCACTATTGCAACAAGCAATTGCACAGCATACTTTGAAAAGGTACAAAACCAGATATACAATGGCAAATAAAAACTTTCAGTTTTACAAAAAAATACTATACAGTATAAATAAATAGTAACTAAACACCATTGTATAAAGACACATATGTAAGCATATATCTAAATTATTTTTCTATTATAAAATAGATGACTCAGTCAGTATTGAGTTACTTTAAAATATATTTATTATCTCATAACTTGCAATTTGCAATAGTCACCATTGATAACCGATATTATTGTTGAACTTTTGTTTTTATACAAGCTTTCTGTCTTGTCGGTGTAAAGTCGTCTGAAGTCGATATTTATTGTGTTTTGCGTTTGAACTAATTTGTGTCTTATTTTCATATTATTATATTGTTTGATATGTAAATTTTGCATATAATAATCGGTAGGTTATAGTAATGTGTATATTTTTTATTTTACTAAATTTCATTATAACTCATCTAAAATACCATATTGAATTGTAAAACAGATTTTTCTCTATTGTACCCTACTTTGTTTTTATTTCAGTAAAACTGCTTGGAAGTGAGTGACAGTAAATGAGAATAAGCAAATCTACTACTATTTACCTATTCACAGTATTTCCTCTGCAGAAAATTTTTAAATTTCATGGGATTTGTATACAAAAAGAGTACTTATATTATTAGTATATGTATGAAAACAAAAATAAATATTTCGCCTGAATCTCTAGGAGAAGTAAAGGTTTTACGCTACTGAAAATATATTTTTTATTCAATTATAACCAAAACAAAACATTTAAAAAAAAATTAGATCACTTTTTAACCATAATTTTAAAATTAATGTGTACGTTAAGCTGTAATAATGGGTTAGAGGTGGTTCTGGCGATCTTAACTACGTCACACTCCTGGGCCAGCTGTCAAATGTCATGCGCAATATCATACCTTGTGTATTCATTGTACCATGGCTACAGAGCACTCACACACAGACACAAGCTGTAGCATTTCCATTTCGTACATGTTAAAACACCTCAAAATATTCTCAATCATTTTGCTTCTCAATTAATATGAAATATACACCACCATCTATACGTCAATAGCTTGACTAGACACTCTTTAGTCTAAAATAATAACTAATAAAGCTAACAGTGACCTAGGTCCAGTGACCGTTGAAACAATCACATGTTAGTGTTGACGCTGTTCAAGAAATTTTTCAGGTATGTTTTTATTTCAATTTTTTTGTTTTGGGTGAAAACTAAGAATAAATTTAATATTTTATCACACATTGTAAGCGAAAGGCTGATATTTTTCTACTATTTTCGACTTTTTCTTTTAATTTGTGTTGCATTTTAGTTATTAATATATGTTTGGTTATGTTGCAATATGGGCAAGCGTGGTGCTACAAATATGAGCTAACCCATATTTATGTGGTGTTACAAATATGAGTTAGTCCATATTTGTATCAGTTTAGTCTACAGGGTTTTTTCTTTTCAGAATGCCTAGAAAAATATTATAAGTCCAAAACAATGAAAGTCCTGGGATCCAGATAGCATGAAATCTGTTATTCAAGCTGTGAGAGATAAAACGATGGATACATTAAAAGCAGCTAAAAGTTATAACGTCCCGAGATCGACAGTACAACGGTTAACAAAAAGGACTGAACTGAGTCCAGATGAAGCAGTACTTAACAAACTGGGAAGAGGAACTATTCTTGGCCCAGATTCTGAAAAATGTTTGGTGGACTATATAATTCAAATGGAAGCGAAATTCTATGGTTTAACGCGGACTGATATCAAACGAATGGCATTTAATCTGGCTAAATCATATAGATTAAATCATCCCTTTATACAGTTAAAAAAAGCTGGTAGAGGTCGGCTAGATTTGTTCTTGGCGCGTCATAAAAATACATTGGCTTTAAGGAGACCAAATGAAACGTCTTTTGGACGGGCAGCTAGCTTTAACAAAGGGAATGTTCAAATATTTTTTTATCATCTGGAAAAAGCATATGATAAATACAATTTTTCCAGTAATCAGGGTTACAACGTAGATAAAACAGTCCTAACTATTGTGCAAAATAAAATTGCAGCAATAGTGGGGCGCAAAGGAAAGAGACAAATCGTATCGCTGACTTTGGCTGAGAGAGGAACATTGATCACTTTAATTGCATGTATGAGTGCTGGAGGGAATTTTATCCCACCCATGTTAATCTTCCCAAGAAAGAATATGAATGTGCAACTTATGAAAGGTACTCCTCCTAGATCGATATCAGCCGTTCATCCTAGTGGTTGGGTGCAGTCTAATTTATTTACACAATGGATTAAACACTTCATAGATACCGTTAAACCCTCTAAAGAGTTTCCTGTACTTCTTATATTGGATGGACACTACAGCCATACTCGCAATTTATATGTGATCAATCTGGCAAGCAAAAATAATACTGTTATAATTTCATTACCTTGACATTCAACACACAAACAAAGGATAAAACTATAATGGAAACATGCAAGGCATACTATAGCAAAGAAATCAGGCAATGGTTACATCATAATAACCGCGTCCTCTCTCAGTACGATATTGGAGAACTTTTTGGCAAAGCATACCTTAAAAGCCAAACTGGAGAAATTGCTGTAAATGGATTCTGCGCCACTGGAATTTATCCATTAAATAAGACTGTGCTCTGATGGAGATTTAATTGCAGCAGAAATTGAGAGTAAAAACCACAGCCATGAAGAACCGCAAGATATTGAACCTGCTATCCTACCAAAAATACCAGAAACATGCACCATCAGTGAAACAGGTCCTTCTGGTTTGCAGAAGTTTGTAAGTCTGCAAGCTATTGAACCTGATATCCTACCAAAAATACCAGAAGCCAGCAACATTAGTAAACCAGATCCTTCTGGTTTTCAGAAGTTTGTAAGTCCAAAAGCTATTGAATCTGATATCCTACCAAAAACACCAGAAGCCAGCAACATTAGTGAACCAGGTCCTTCTGGTTTGGAGAAGTTTGTAAGTCCGCAAGCTATTGAACCTGCTATCCTACCAAAAACACCAGAAGCCAACAAGATTAGTGAACCAGGTCCTTCTGGTTTGCAGAAGTTTGTAAGTCCGCAAGCTATTGAACCTGCTATCCTACCAAAAACACCAGAGGCAAGCAACAGCAGTGAACCAGGTCCTTTTGGTTTGTAGAAGCTTGTAAGTTCATTTAAAATATCGCCAGTGCCATCGATCAGAAAAAAATATATAAATCGTGGTAGAAAATCATTGAAATCAACGGTAATAACTTCTTCACCTTACAAGGAAACATTAGACCAGCAAAACAGCAAAAACAAATTAAATGTACAAGCAATAAAACGACATATAACGGCTGAGTCCACAAGGGAGGTGACAAGTTAGAGAGGCGGTATAAAAAGGAATTTGAAAACTCTTTTGACAATGATAGTGAGCAGGAAATTCAACCAGCTGATGAAGACATGGATTTAGAAGAGATTCCTGTTATCAAGGATCTGTGGAATTGACGGAAAATTTTGTGAGGACTATCGAGGTGAAAAATGGATTCAGTGCATTATGTGCAACTTGTGGTCACATATAGATTGTTCTGGTGCATAAAGAGACGAATATGTGGGTGAATATTGTACATAAAAAATTATAAAATAAAAATAAAAATATTTTTACTAGTAGCCCATATTTATATCACCTTTCCGTTTCTTACTTAAATGACACCGTGAGTGTTTTAATGAAATGACAGAAAAAAATATCTTACTAGGCAGAAAAACGGACTAGCACAAAAGAGCAAAACAATTCTACATACCAATTATGTAATTTGAACTTTTTCGATCAAAAAATAGTCAAGATGTCAGCAATAAACAAAATGATCGCCCATATTTGTACCTTCTCCTCTATATAATAACACAGATGGGTATTTATTTTGATGTTGATTCGCCTAATTAAGATTTGCGCTTCAAATAAACAGAAATTGTTCCGTTATACCGCTCTGAGGAGACCTAAAGAGGTCGAAATACGTATAAGCGGCTTGTGGCTGCCCTGTATCAAAACAAAAATCTTATACCGTCATTATGTTTTATTACTTTACTCCGTTTGGAGTACCAGAAACTGAATTTACTACGAATTTTGACCATGATGAACGGCATGTGGAATGCAATTTTAGATTCCCTTGCCGAGTAATTTATCAAGCTGTTTGCAAGCAAGTTTTAGAAGGGACAGTGGTAATAATTTGAATTCGGTTTCGCCAGGTAGAAATCGTTTGATTTTTCTTTTTGTTCCGTTTATGTTTGTACTAATTTGATTAGATGAGATTATAGGGTCTCGATGGGACTGCTGTCAAAAGCAGTTTAGTCCGGATTTTCTTCAAATCCGTTACTGTTTTTTTGTTATTTGTTTTTTTGTCATTAAAAAATAGTGAACTGCAGTAACAGTTAGAGTTGAAAATTGGATTCGGAAGAAACAGCTTTCGGCGTGTACTTCTTCAAAGCCGGCAATTTTTTTTTAAGTTGAGTGGTGGATTTGGACTCAAGATGCTATTTTTCAGTTTTTGTTGAATTAATCACCGATTTGTTGTGCTGTGTCCTATGTGAGGGATTTATAAAACGGCGTTTCCAACCATTTGAGAGGTCCACATGGTTTTAACCCTAAATATTTGGTTGCATTGTTGTTGCTCTATATACCTCCTTGTTAGACATCGATAATCAATACTTGTTGAGAGTTTATTGGATACCCACGTGCGTTTTAAAGATATTAGTGAATTGGAATACAATATTTAAATTTTTAGAAGTTTTTAGTGTTTATTTTATATTATTTTCATATTATCGTCTAATTCCAATATAAAACTATTAATTTTAAATTTTTTTATTTAAGTTGAGATAAATTAACCAATTAAAATTCAGAAATAAATTGGGATACCATCGTAGCCCACGCGCCTAACCGAGTCAGTAATATCCACGCGCCTAACGTAGGGTTAAAAAAGAATTAAGCGGCCGAGTTTTGAAGAGTGCAGTTTGTTGTCATCTAGGATAATCCGAAGCCCGAGTCAGTGTTCTACCTATATACCTCCCCAGGAGTTGTCCATTTTGTGTTCCATGGTCGTCCCAGACCATTAGCAGTTTGTGTGGGACAGTGTTTTTTGATTCAATTCCAATTCTAAAAACTTTCTTAAAAGAAATACCAGCCAGGGTGATATAAGGTACTTTTTTCATTAAAAATAAATAAATATTTTTTCATTAAAAAAAATTTGCTTTCATGACAAACTAAAAATTATAAATAAATAAAATTATGTTTTATGGATTAGCTAATTGTCATATTAGACTTCTTTCAATAAAGTTCACTTTATTATTTTTAATAATATTTTAAATTAATATTTTATTTCGACATATGACAGTTAGTATTATCCTTTTCTGATATTTGGTAGGTACATAACCATAATTTTGAATTCTGTTTTGTTTAAAGGTTAACCTCAACGTAAGTAATGTTGATCAAAATTTTGATATTTTTATTTATAATAATTGTTTAAATTACTACAAATAGCACCAATGTAAGGTTTGTTGATAAATTTTGTTAATATTATTTGTAATAACTGTTGATGTGAAGTAATAATAAATATGTAATGTTTCCCTCTCAACCAGGAGTTGTAGAATTATTTCCTTTAAAAATATTTTCACCCTTTAATATTTTTTAGGAAAGAAAAGCCTTTCTTTCTATCCAGCAAGAGGACTCTTTTAAACAGCGTCCAATTCAAATAGTTTAGAAACCTTTTTGTTATTGTTGCCCAGGAAATCTATGTAAGCATTTTGTTGACTTCTTCCTTTGTATGTAGTTACCCTTTTCAGTCCCTCAAATAAAGATACTTACTTACGACCCAGCTCTCCAACCAAAACAAGAGTGGCCGTTGGCAAACATTTCGGTTTGTTTAGTTACCCTATCTCCAGCCCAGTAATTGCTCAGTTCCCACTTTCAACCCTCTATAAGTGATACCCAATGTAGTAGGCAAATTAAATCGTTACAAAGTATACAATCCAGCTCCGAGAGACATGTGTGTTCCAATGCAGCAGTGTATCTCAGATGTGCGAAGATCAAACCGGTTAAACTATGTAATAGAGTAGTATCTGACTCTCAAACTATGCTATCCACCCCTCCTTATCGCAGGACGTAACGAATGAGGAAAGTTTTTACTGATGTTCCCTTTGGTTGCTCCGAGTAATGGATCATCCTCTGTTTTACTTTGTGTGGTTAAGCCACCTTTTATTGGGAGTATCTAGAACAGCTGTAGATTACTGAATTTACTTTTACATGACTCGAGACTTGTATCCCCAAAAATGTGTATTTTGGACAGTGAGCCATGGACTTAAGTGAGTATCTCGATGTAAGGAATGTAGTTGCTCAGTCACTCATCAGTCGAATTGGCAAAATAAATTTTATGGTCCTCGCCGGCTGAGCGCCCAAAGGGTCTGGCCATTGACCCACGCTTGACAATACGTGACTTTAATGCTCAAATATCGCGAGCTTGTTGCGATTTATTTGCCTAAAGGGCGGCTTGCCTCTGGTGGCCCTCCATTAGCATTTACTTGATTTTTCGTGTCGTCTTTTTTTGCTTGGTGGTGGCTGTAACAGAAGGTTGTTAGTATAGCGTTAAAATAAAATAATAATTCGAATGACATCTTGCTACATCTTTCCTGTCCTGCTGTATGGAGTGGAAGCGTGGACTCTAACTTAGGCTATCCTTAAACCCTTGACAGCCTTTGAGATGTGGGTATACAGACGACTACTGAAAATAAGCTGGGTCGACAGAGTTAGAAATGAGAAGGTCGTCAGACGGCTGAACCAAACAACACACCTGGTCAATATAATAAAGAAACGCAAGCTGGAATACTTCGGTCACATTATGAGACACCCTGAAAAATATGATCTTTTACATCTAATCATTCAGGGAAAGATTCAAGGTAATCGTGGTCCTGGTAGAAGAAGAACATCATGGCTGAAAAATCTAAGGCAATGGTATGTAAAATCAACTACATCGTTATTTAGAGCTGCTGTCAATAGAGTCACGATAGCGAATATGGTAGCTAACATGATATCCAACGATCGATAATGGTCATGGAACTAGAAGAAGAAGAAAATATTAATAGAAGAAAAATGGTTATGGGTGAAAAATTACAGACCATTTTACTTTGGCGGACAACTATAAAAAATCAACATTGTTTTTTCTTAAGAGTTCTATCGCTTGGAATATTAAACAATACTTACAAAAAAATTATATAAGGTTAATGTTAGACAGCTTTGTAATTTGATTTTGGCATAAATTCCTAAAAGAACGGTACCTAATGAGACATGAGAATCTGGAGGTGGACAATCATACCTATAAATATGCCTCAACCTTTTCTTACCTAGGCTCAATAATAAATGACAGCAACAACGTCAGTCAAGAAATACAACCACGGATTCTTAGCGTTAATAAATGCTTTTATGCATACATGAAGTCTCCATGAAAAGTAAGTTACTGAATCGTTGGTCTAAGCCTAGAATCTACAAAGCAGTAATTAGGAAAGTGGTCACATACGGATGTAAAACGTCAACCCTTTCAACTACTGCTGAAAATCAATTGAGAATATTTGAGCACAAAATATGAAGAAAGATATTTGGACCAACCCATTGTAGCAACGGTTCGTGGAAAATAAAAATTAACTATAATATGAACGAATTATTGCAAAGCGCAGATACGGTTAGCAACTTTATACGATTTAACCACACTGACTATAATACGGATTACATTCTAATTTGTTTTGACGATTAGATTTCCAATTTAGATATCGATTTTTAAAAAATATATAAATTAAGGAAATTGACACGTCAAAACAAATGTAATTTGCATTACAATCCATTGTGATTTATTCCATATAAACACAGTATTGAATTAGGTGGACGTACTGCTATCGTAATATTGACCTCGTTAAAGTTGGATATACGATGTGGTGTAAACATAGACTTTTGAAGTGCTTTCTTCAAGTTACTCTCCAAGTATTTTTAATTAACGCAAAGTTAGACTCTTGTGTGCCCATTGACGTCAACTTGAGCTTTGACGTCACAATGGGCGGGGTTTTTAAAAACCTTTCCAAACATTTCTAATTTGTATGTATTGCCTCATAACAAGTTGGAAATATTGGTTTTTTTAATTGTTTCAAGAATAAATAAGGACTTTTGGTTATAAAAATTTATTCTGTGCGATTGATATTATTTCTTGTTCGTGAATTTATGGGGTAAGAATACCAAAGTACATATTAAGATATTTACTATGAATGTTTATATTTTACGCTTATGTTGTTTGATTAAAACTTTAATTATTTTTTACTGTATGTTAGGGTATTTTGTTGTTTTTATCAGGGTTTTTTTTAAATCCATAAATTATTAAATTTATTTACGAAGTTAAAAAATAATTTAAATTAATGTTTTATTATTTTTTAAGTGCTAATGATTTTATCCCTTAAAAGACTAAATATATTCGTTTTCTCGTAGTTTGAATAGTTAATAATAGTTTTGTTTAAGTGTAAATACGTTGACGGCTGCTCTTTTGTCAAGGTAAAGAAAAGTCTAGTAACGGACTTATAATTACCTCGCAAAAGCCGGCTAGCAGCTCTGATAGAATGCTCCCTAGCCAAACAGACACGATCTTTGCGATAGGGAAAAACAGGGTGTCTTATAGCTATTTCAGATTATGTCGAACTAACACAGCGTTCCACTGCTGCACTGACGGTCATAAGTAAATAAAAGCCCCAAGTGGGCTTTAAATTACTTCTCACTCGGTAGCCGAGCTGCGGTAATACTTGGTTGACAGAAACCTTTACAGAAATAGTAACCGTCTTTACAGGACTACAAATTATTTCTTTATAGATGGCGATACGGAGTAAAGGGCCGTCGAAGAGTCAATACTCTGTCAACGTTCCTGTACCTCTCGACGAGCTGTGAAGTGCCGGCCACTCTGTAAGACTCAAGGCATACACTGTGCCCAGAATGCTAAAAAAATATTCATGTAAGACAAATTAATGTAAGAAATAAACCTCGAAGTATTCTGGTTGCTGGTAGTACCTTGTCGACCACAGGAGGACGGAGTCGAGAGATTTAGATTGTGCAATTCGTGTCTAATGAGTTTTGCCGCAGGACGAGAAGAATACATTTTCGAGCTGATTCCTAAAGAATCTGTAATTATTAAGGTTAATGTAATGGCTTTTCTGTAACTCGACATATGGTTTTATATATTGCAAAGGGTTTTCCTGTTAAAATAGTATTAGTTTCTTCTAGTTTATATATACACATCGGTTTAGAACGTCTTTCGACGTTGTCCGATACCTAAACACCATCTCTTCCTATCTTCGCAGTCGTTTGTTGTTAAATTTCTTTCGCTCATGGACTTGTTTACGCCGTGTTGCCATTCTAATCTGGGTCTTCCTCTTTTCCGTCGACCTATCGGTTGCCATTCTATTACTTTTTTGGGGAGTCTTGATGCTGGCATCCGTTGAACATGCCCATACCACCTTAATTGTTTCTTCTCTATATCTTGAGTTATATTTCCTTCTATTCCCATACGTTGTTTTATTACATCATTTCTGATTCGGTCTCGTCTGGAAATACCTAAAGATCTTCTCATTGCATCCATCTCTACTGCTTCTATTCGCTTTTTGTTTTTTTCACTAATTCTCCATGTTTCAGCGCCATAAAGAAGAGTAGTTTTAATCATGGTCTCATATACAGTGTGGCGCACCGAAAACGAAACAGAGGCATTTACTGGCAGATGATTCCTTTTTTGAAAAAACGCTCGGACCCGTCCATTTTGTTTTCGAGGGGGACACAAAATTGCCATAAAATCACTTTAACATTTGCAGCCCCTTAAGCGGGGGTGGCATCATCCCTAAAATCTTAAATGAAAAGGGGGGTCGAATGATCCATTATTTGAAAGGTCTTTCAACTCCCTTTATAATGATGTAAAATTCATGTATTCAATTCAGTAGTTTTGGAGATTTATTGATTTAAAGTTTAAAGTAGACTTTAGGTACATCAAATTAGTTTGTACTTCTTTCAGAAGAAATTTGAGTAAAAGCATTTTCTTGATAAGTAAATGCTTTTATTTACTACGCCCATGGTTTATTAATAATAAAAATAGCAATTGAAGTGTCCTTTGTGACAAAAAAAGTTGTTTCTTGAAGAAAAATAAGTATAGAATGCCACGTACTTATTTTAAATAGGAAATAGTACATTAGTTTGCGATTGATTTGACCAGTCTTTGTTGTTAAAATATCATTTATTGCTTTATACATAAATTAACCATGGTATCTTCCACGGCAGAAAGGGTTGAAATTATTGAAATATTTTTCGAAAATAATCAGTGCGCTAATACAACACCACAAATTTTTAATGAGCGACATGAGAACATTAATGTGCACCGAAAATATGTTTTAGAACTTGTAGCTAAATTTCGAGAAACTGGATCAGTCGCCAATAAAAAACGTAATATTGAAAATCCTATAAGGAACGAAGCAACAGAAGTGGGGGTTTTAGGGCAACTTATTGTAGATCCTACATTAAGTACCCGCAAATTGCAAACTTCGTGTGGTCTTAGTCGACGTACTATCCAACGGATTCTAAAGGCCCATAATTTTCATCCGTATAAAATTCACCTTGTACAAGAACTTAATGAAGACGATTTTGATAAGCGATTAGAATTTTGTGAAGTTATGAGTGAACGAATTACAAACGATGAACAATGTTTATTTAACATTTGCTTTTCCGACGAATGTTCCTTTTTTTTTAAATGGCGAAGCAAATCGTCATAATTGTCGATATTGGTCGGACTCTAATCCCAGAATTTACCATGAGGTACACACACAGCAGCCACAAAAATTAAATGTTTGGGCTGGCATTTTTGGCGATCAGTTGGTTGGTCCTTTTTTCTTACCTGGAAATTTGACTGGTGAAATGTATTTGGAATTACTGCAAAATGCCATAGATCCTGCGCTAACAGATATAATTGAAAATCAGAATGATGGTCGATACGTTGAGAATATGTTGATGTTCCAACAAAATGGTGCCCCACCACGTTACGCATTAAGAGTTCGGCATTATTTAGATCAGACCTTTCCATGTCAATGGATTGGTAGAAGAGGTGCCGTTGAATGGCCCCCAAGATCGCCAGATTTACCACCTTTGGATTTCTTTTTGTGGGGTTACTTAAAAAGCAAAATGTATGCTACTCAGCCAACATCCTTAGAAGATTCACGACAAAGAATTGTGAATGAGTGCCATCAAATTACTCCTCAAATATTGCAAAATGTCCGACAACGTTTTCAGCAAAATCTTTATTATTGTGTGGAAAGTAATGGTGGTCATTTTCAACATTTACTCGGCTGACAGGTCAGTTCATTCTTTATTTTTTAACAACTTTGCTGCTATGTATTGATCTCCTCTTACGATGATGTATTTAAACTTTAAATCAATAAATCTCCAAAACTACTGAATTGAAATACATGAATTTTACATCATTGTAAAGGGAGTTGAAAGACCTTTTAAATGATGGATCATTCGACCCCCCTTTCCATTTAAGATTTTAGGAATGCTGCCACCCCCGCTTAGGGGGCTGCAAATGTTAATGTGATTTTATGCCAATTTTGTTTCCCCCTCGATAACAAAATCGACGGGTCCAAGCGTTTTTTTTAAAAAGGAATCATCTGTCAGTAAATGCATCTGTTTCGTTTTCGGTGCGCCACCCTGTATATTAAATTTTCTTCCTTTCGTTATCTCTTTACTCCACAGTATACCATTGAGACATCCTAAGACTTTCTTTGCTTGAGTGATTCGTTTTTCTATTTCCCGTGTATCAGTTCCTGTATTGTCAAAGGCAACACCCAAGTAGTCATAGCTCTGACAGCAGGAAATATGTTGTCCGTTTTCGAGGTCTATGTTATCTGACTCGTTTCCAATACAAAGATATTTGGTTTTTGTTGTATTGACATTCATTCCCCAGTCGTTATATTCTTCTATCAGTTTTCTTAGCATGTACTGCATGTCTTCCATGTCGGTCGCTAGCACTACCTGGTCATCAGCAAACTGGAGTGTATATATACATTCATTGCTAAGCTCTATACCCATCCTATGTACCTTTCTTTTCCATCTTTCCAATGCCGCTGCAACATATATCTTGAATAAGGTTGGTGAGATACAGCATCCCTGTCGCAAGCCTTTTGTAACCAGGAATTCTTCCGTTAGATATTTTCCTGTTTTTATCTGTACCTTTGAGTCTCTATATAGTTCTTGTACAGCATTTATCAATGTGTGGTTGATGTTAGATCTTTTCAACGTTGTCCACAGTTTTGTTAAGGGGATGTTGTCATATGCTTTTTGCAGGTCTACAAAAGTAATATGAGTTTCTAGATTCTTAGCCGATCTTTTTTCTATTATTTGTTTAAGACAAAATACGTTATCGGTGCACGATCTTCCTGCACGGAACCCGCTTTGTTCTTCCTCTTCATTGTGCTTATATTCTTCCTCGATCATATTTCTCAAAATTCGTCCATACAGTCTGCTCAGGGTGCTGGTTACCGATATGCCTCTATAATTATTACAATTCCTTTTGTCCCCCTTTTTGTGTATTGAGGACATGTATGCCGTTCTCCATTGTTCTGGTACTGGGTGTCCATTTAGACACTGATTGATCACATAAGTTAATATTTCAAATAGTTTATGAGTTCCATTCTTAAGCATTTCAGCATAGATTCCCTCAGGTCCAGCGGATTTACCATTCTTTAGGGTCATTACAGCCTTCCTTACTGTTTCGATGTCTACTCTCGCTTCCTCTCCTTGTATATGTACTGACTGTGTTGGGGAGTTCGCTAGGTATTCTTGTCTTGTCTCTGTCAGCAAGCTTTCATAGTGATCTTTCCATTGTCTTGGTTTTATGGTGTGTATGTGTGCTTTGTCTTTTCCTGTATTTTTTACTGATTGTATAAAATTCCATACCTCTGTACATTGCTTCCCTCCGATGTATGTATTGATTTCTTGACATTTCTGATCCCATGTTTTATTCTTTTCTTGTTTTATCATTTTTCGTAGTTGTCTATCGGCTTCTTTGTAAGCTTGATGGTCTTCAGTATTTTTTGTATTTAGCCATTTTAGATGCTGTTCTTTTTTCTGTTTTACCATATATTCGATTTCTTCGTTCCACCATATTTTGTTACTAATTTTGTTTTGCTGTGTCCCGAGTGTCTCCTTAGAGGCCTGGTGTAAACTAGCAATAATATTCTCGTAAATATCTGAAAATGTTTGTCTCTCTATTTCTCGTAGTTTTTCATCCAGTCGTCGTTGGTATAGCTGTTTAGTACTATCATTTAGAAAACTATTGAAGTTGTACTTCGGAGTATCTACTGTCTGCAAGTCTTGCTTGTCTTCTAGGTTTTGGTCTCCGTGTATTATCTTAAGTGGGAACAAAATTTTCGCTCTTACTAAGTAGTGATCGGATCCACATGTTCTCCACACATTCCTCGGAGAACTCTTACATCATTCCACTGCAATACAGATTTTTGTTTACTAATAATATAATCGATGACTGATTTTAGATTGCGTGTTTGTTGAATCCAGGTATATCTATGTATGTCCTTATGTTTGTAGAGTCCATTGCTAATTTTTAACTCATAGCTCTCACATAAGTGTATAAGTCTACCGCCATTATCATTAGTTGCCATTTCTCCAAAAGGTCCTACTACTCTACTGTTTTTCTGATATCCCGTTCTACTATTGAAGTCCCCAAGCATAATTATTTCTCTGTTTTTTCCTATGTTGTTAAGTATATCCTCGATTTTTTGAAAGAAATCTTCTTTCACGTTGATTGTTGCATCATCAGAGGGGGCATAAGCGGCTATCATGGTAATCTTGTGCCCATATATGTCTATATTTACTCTTAGGATATTCTCATCAATTGTTTCCCAGTCTGTGATATTATTCTTAAGTTTTTTCTTTATTAGTATTGATACTCCCCTAGCGGCTCTTTTATCTTTCGGGACTCCAGTGAATATATGTATATAATTTCCTACCATATCAGTGCCAGTTCCCTTTTTTTTTGTTTCAGTTAGTGCTATAATATCCATTTTCATTTGTTCTAGATCAGGCACAATGATATCTTTTTTTTGTTTTATCCCCTGTATATTCCATGTACCAATATTCATAATCCGTTTTCTTAGCTTTGGTCGTTTCCTTGAAAACCCATCTAAAGTTCCGAGGCTTTGTTTAGGCTTTTTGGTATGTTAAAATTTTGACGAGTATTGGAGAACCAGTCCAATGCCACAACCCCCAACCTGGAGGGCCGGGTAATTTGTAATCAAGGTTTTCTTCCTCTAGCCTTTGACGATCCAACGACTATAACTACAAGGCAGCAGCTTGATTCTATATAAACCCTAAAATCAAAGGTTGCCACTTCCGCCCTCCATGCCGTAGTGAAGATATTCTTCCCCGCCACGAATGCCGTTGTGGACTTTATCCGTAACCCTGGACAAGGGACCCTAAACAGGTACTAGTTTCCCGGGCCAGGAAACACCTGGAATCTGCGGAAGGCAGGGATTGATTCATTTTCCCTGATAGGACTATCCAATGGAGTTCCTACCCGTTACCTATTTCTTCTAGTTTATATTTCTATATTTTATTCTTTGTAACAAAGGCAGGTGTTAGTACACAATGCTTTGTTAGACAGTGTTTCGTCTTAGATCCATAGGTGAATAACTATGTAAAGGAGAAAAATTGAGAAATTTGGAAAAAAGGTTTAATATTTTGAACTACTTAGATAACAATTGGTTTCTTTCTTATTTTCTGATATTAGATCCAAATTTATTAGAGAAAATACTCCCCTCCCCAAGGAGGGGAGACATTCGCATTTCTTCTTTGGTGACATTTTAAGAGGTTTAGTATTTTTTGACATATTGCTGAAATATACGTATTTCCTTTGTCTGCTTTGGTTTCTTTTTGGAATTGGAAAATTGGAAACCACTCGTTTTAGACCATGCTATAAAATCAAGTTCATCTTGTAGTAATTTGGCCATACCGTGCATATTGTTTTCCCTTAAGCATAGTACATGATCATCCGCATACAATCTTGCTCAAATAGGTTTGTTCATTGATTTAGTTATATCAATAATAGCTAGAAGGGAAAGCGTCGGCTTGATTACTGAGCCTTGACCTGTTCCAATTTTTTAAAATCTCACATAAGATAGAAGACCGTTTACTTTAGCTTGAAGTTTTTATTTAAAAAAAAAATTTTAATAAATGCAAGAATATTTCCTTGATAGCCCAATGAATCTAGTGTTGAAATTATCTTGATGCCAAGGTGATGCCAAGCTATATTAAATGATTTGTCCAAATCAAAATAAATGGCAATACATTTAAGATTGTTGTAGAAGGGATTAATAATATGTGATTCTGTATTTACTAAATTGTCGGTAGTAGATCTTAAGGGACAAAATCCAGACTATTCATTAATTAGTTGGTTATTTTCTTGTAGACACTACAATAGTCATTTGTTTCTAATCTTTTCCAAAAGCTCACACTCTACACAAGTTAGAGATACAGGACGATAAGAATTTGCTTTGTTTGGTGGCTTATGAGATTTTAAGATGGGAATATTTATAGCTTTTTTTTATAATTCGTAAAATTGACTACTATCCAATGAGGTAACTGATTAGCATTCATGAGAAGTAGGACCACACCTATATTTGAACCATAATTAATTAATTCTGTGATGGGAAAAAAGTAAATTCTAAAGCAGTGAACGGGAAGGAATATGTAAAACGCAGTTTTACGCAGTTTAAAAGAACAGTATTTCAGAAATCTTTGAACTCTCTCTAGCTTTTTTATTCTTGCTTGAGTAAATGGAAAACAAAACAGAGTTGAATTTTCAACTTGAGAGCAAATAAAAGTATGTAAGTTTTTAGAGATGCGATCCTACAAAAATCTCTGTTATGTCTTTGAATGAAACCAAGCCCTTATATAGCTTTGTTGCATATCATATCTATTTGCAAATTAAAAGACAAATTTCTGTGAAAAACCATACTTAGATCTCAGTTTACATTATTACATTATTGAATCTCCCGATCAAGATATTCTCTAGATTATAATTAAACACCATACACTCAAGAGAGAAGTCATATTTACGATCAAAAAACGAAAACTGCAATACTTGGGACACATTACAAGAGGCGAAAGATATGAACTGCTTTGAATAATTATGCAAGGGAAAATAGCAGGAAAAAGGTCCATAGGAAAAAGACGAAACTCCTGGCTAAAGAATCTACGGGAATGGTATAGCTGTAGCAGGAACGAATTGTTTCGGTCAGCAGTTTCGAAAATACGTATAGCCCTGATGATCGTTAACCTTCGGAAAGAAGATGGCACTTGAAGAAGAAGAAGACTCAAGAGATCTATAAAAGTGGATCACCCAATCACCCGTTTTATTGTAATTAGAAAAACAAAAAAAAGTATATTGGAAGCGAATTGGAAAAAAATATTATTCAAACATAAACAAACAAAGTTAGGTTAGAATCGACGTGTGAGGTTGTCCAATACTGATTATTGGATTACTGCAAGACGGAGATAATCAACCAAAAAAGAAGATGTATTTGGTGACTTTTCCAGTAACTTTCTTGGGTATGAATCTGTCTTTTTAGTTTACTCCTCCTGGTTAAAAAACAAACCATAATAAACTATTAAGAAGTCTGCTGTCATTGGATCTTTTATTATAACTCTGTAAAAAATAGTTGGCTGTCATGCCACTTTAAAACATTCCTAACAGGAAACCTGATCAAAAAACGGATGACAATGGTAAGCTTTTAAAAATTTTCACTTTTAATAATTTATCTTAAATCTCTTATAATTTATATTATCGAACTGTAAAAATATAAAAAAATATATAAAAAGACCGGTTATTACCGGTCCCCGAAGATCTGTAACGCATCGTGTTCGCGCCAAGCTGCCTATCCTGGGGGACCAGTAATGCACATTACCGTGGTTGAAACCTTTTGGGAATGCAGTCAACCCAAAATTAGCCATAAATAAGGTATCGTCGACATAACTAATATTACATCGGTTGGAGTACCAGAAACTGAATTCACTATGAATTTTGACCATGATGAACGGCATGTGGAATGCAATTTTAGATTCCCTTGCCGAGTAATTTATCAAGCTGTTTGCTTCGCAAGTTTTAGGAAGCACAGTGGTAAAAATTTGAATTCGGTTTCGCCAGGTAGAAATCGTTTGATTTCTCTTTTTATAACTAATATTGTTTACGGTTCATGCCATTCACAATAATACCTTCTGTGTCCTTTCTTAAATATTTCCTGTAAATACAAGTTAAAGAGTAAAGGCGATAGTATGCAACCGTGTTTCAGTCCTCTTTTTATATTTATTACATCCGACAGTTTTTGCTTAACTGTTATTGTTGCCACTTAATGCCAGTATAGATTTGTAATTAGTCTTAAATTTTTATGGTCCAATCCAGAAAAAATGCACTTGCTTTTTATTGGTAAGTAATGGCACTGGGTGCTCATATAACGAAAAACATTGTAATAATTTTTTTTTCTTTTTCATTTTTTAAAAAAATACTCTTTTATATTATCTTAATACGGGAACAGTTCTGTTGAACCCTTTCAATTTATCAATAAGTTATGGTTAATTTTCCGAAGTAAACAAGAAAATCCATTTCTCCCTAAGCAGGCGGCATCGCACGGTGCAAGAATGGAATCTAGCAGGAAATGAATTTGACAAAGTAAATATGTTCAAGCTGTGGAAACAACTGTGGAACGTTTGTAACTCCAATCGAAATATCGAGCTTCGATTTCCGTCAGCCGCTCTCTTTTGTTTTACTGACATCTTTTATTGATGAACACCTAGGAAGAAAAACGACAGG
Organism: Diabrotica undecimpunctata; assembly: GCF_040954645.1. NCBI lineage: Eukaryota > Metazoa > Arthropoda > Insecta > Coleoptera > Chrysomelidae > Diabrotica > Diabrotica undecimpunctata. Next base: position 34,673,440 of record NC_092807.1, on the reverse strand, counting down.
GAAAATGCAGGACTGGATCTAAGACTTCCTTGTTTGTAGATAAATACTAAATGTTTATTGTTTGTTTTTTAGTTTACGTAAAAACATTGCAATATGTAAATATTATTAATTCTACGGGTAAAAGTAAAGAGTGTTAGTTTTATATAATGCTTTGATATAATATAAATCCTGATAGTCACTCTAACCACAACTTTAGTGACAATAAATTGTGGTTTTAAGTACTTGAAGTTCAGAAGTCTTGAAGTTCTTTAAGTTTCTTGAAGAAAAACAGTAGCATGATGGATGCGGTAATTAATCTTCCAGAAGTTGCGAGGGGTGGGGGTTACTGTTATTTAACTGTTATTTGGCATCCAGAATACTTTCAGCGCATTAAAATGGAAAGAGGTAATGAAGGTTTTAGAAGAGAGAAGATGACCATAGTACTTAATAAATTTGGTCTCGGATTATCTATCAGAGAGGAAAATTGAATATAAAGGAGCGGTTAATGTGACGGCTGAAGTATCGCAGAATTCGGTGTTAGAACTCACGCTGTGAAACCTGGCATATGACGGGGTTGTGAGCCAACAATACGAGAAGGGTCTAACACCTTTCGCATTTCACAGGGAGAAAAAGTAAAAATGACGTCATAGTATGCCACCGATGAAATAACTTATTGAAGGTCTGTACTATATTCTATTACGTAAGTATCTGTACATTTTAACATTTATTTATATTCTATCTATCTAATAGCCTTCTTCGGTCCATATTTGGACATAGGCCTCCCCAATCCTTTTCCATTCTTCTCTGTCTATCGCTATAGTCATCCACCTAGAGCCCACGTGCTTCTTGATATCATCTGCCCATCTCATTTGGGGCCTTCCTTTGCTTCGTTTATATTCTCACGGTCTCCAACTTATAAGAATTTTGTTCCATCAGTCTTCTTTTTGTCTTATATTGTATACTGCAAATCTCCATTTCAATTTTGCAACTTCTTGTCTAACATCCCTCACTTTTGTTTTCTCTCTTATCCACTCGTTTCTCTTTTTATCCATTAGTCTTATGTGCAACATTTGTCTTTCCATTGCTCTTTAGGTTTTTATGATTTTGTCCATGTTTGCTTTTGTAAATGTCCATGTTTTGTAAATGTAGCTTAGTTTGCCAAATGCCGCCCATTTATATTACAGCCTGTATTATGCAAAATGGTAAAAAACAGTAAATTGTTATTTTGATTTAACAATTTTTACGTTAATAATTTGACTTCAATTCATAGATTCATACGGTTTTCGAATTTATAATTTTAAATTTTATAGTAAATTGACCTGAATATCCTGGACCGAACATGTCACTAACACAGAGGTAATCCAAAGAATCGGAAAGGAGAAAGAAATCGTGAATACAATTAAACAAAGAAAGCTTGAATATCTAGGCCACATATTGAGACACGATAAGTACCGTCTACTGCAATTGATTGTCCAGGGAAAAATAGACAGTAAGCGAGGGCCAGGCAGGAGAAGACACTCGTGGCTCCAAAATCTGAGGAAGTGGTTCGGGCTCACATCGGTCGAACTATTCAGAAGCGCCGCAAATAAGATCAGAATTGCCATGTTAATAGCCAACGTTCGCAACGGACAGGGCACTTGAAGAAGAAGAAGTAAATTGACAGATTAGAAGTTTCAAAGTGTGTACACATAATATATTATATCTACATAATATAAAATAATATTTAAAAATAAGTTATTCAAGCGAATTAAAAGATAATAGTAATACACCATCAGATATATTGGTAATAAGTTAATGTAACAGTACAATCTTTATTACCCTAAAAATCCAAAGAAAAGTACGAAAAACAGTATGTACATTTTAAGCAATGGACCGAAGAAAAGCATATCGATACCCTAATGCTGATAGGTCGTAACCCAATTTTAGAAAATTTTACAAGAGGCACAAAAAACTGTATAGCATAATTATAAAAGATTGCTTGTGTAATGTTTTCTTAAATAAATAATTATGTAATGGCTACTAAGTGAGTTTATTGTAAAAATATAAATTTGTTTAATTTTGATCAGGGTACTAAGGGATACGACATATTGTAACCAACGTCATGGCGGCTTACGAGTATATCGAACACTTAGAAAATGTAGTAAGTTATTATAACTCAAGGTGTTCTCATAAAAGTGTGGTTTACGTGATTTTAAATCATACTCCTTATTTTTTTATTTTTATTAATTTCAAATAAAAACAGATACAAATGTGTGTTTACTTTAAATAAAATGTAGCAAACTAAGCGAATACCATTTAAACAACGTTACAGTTAACATTTTTAGGAATAATTAAAATAAAATAACTAAATAATAAGTTTAAATCTTGGCTTTCTTTTTTTGATTTTTGTTATTGTCTTTGGTGATTAAGTCTTCGTGAGGCAGCGTATCACAGAAGTAGTGCACATCTGCAGGTAATACAGACTTTAGATCTTGAAGGTCCTTTCATTTCTTTGTGGTTATTTTTAATCTATTTGAATAAAGTTGATCGTAAACCAAATCGTGATTGACGGTGTTCTTTGTCTGAGGTCTGAGGAAGGAGTTCATATTTTTGATCATGGGCCACTTTGTATAATATATTCTCATTTGGTAGGTATTTTAAGCCTCTAAGATCTGTTACCTTCAAATCTCCTTTTGATTTACCTGGACGAATTGAGCTGTAGCGAAAGTTTTTAGAGTCATTGTAGTTTAGAAAAAAAGTGTGGGTGAGATGGGATACTTCCAAAGGTGCAGGATTCTTCCTGGCTTATGATATTACCGAAATATAGTCTGAAGGTAGGAATATTTGCCGATTTTTTAGTCTTCGTTCAATTAGACTGTGGGTAGAGTCACACTTCATCTGAGTGTGGCCTCTTAATAGAAATTTTTGCTCAATCTCGACTTCATACTTGGAAGCTAAAACCGATAAACCATTCGCATGGACGACATTCCTATTCTGATAACCACAGCCGTCCGAGAATATTATAACATTTTTCTTTTCAAAGGTCGAATATGGTTCTAGATATTTTATTAAACACGTAGTGAATACATCAAGGTCTGTCTCAGTCTCATTCCAAACGAAATTCATGCTGCGATGGTTTTCCAAGTTATATACTGTAAAGTTATGTACTTGTAGTTTTGTTTTATAGTACAAAGAACTAGCCTGTAACACTGGACACAATTTGACTGCCTGCACATCAACGACAAAACAGTAAATTTCTTTATGGATGGCTCTGGTTTTATCGGTTTCTTTTTCGACTCGTGCTAGGTCTTTTGCTCTAATGTGGGATCCGTATTGTTCATCTGTAACCTGTTTCATCTTGTAACATGAACATATAGTAACATTTTAGGCAGTCTGTTCAGAAACACTCGTAAATTCTGTACTCGCAAAATGTCCTGTTTTGCTTTTGGTGTAGACTCTCTTTTTTCTTTGATCCGTGTTTGCATCATGTCACAACTTTCTAGAAATCCATCTTTTCGTGCCGCACTTACCCAGTTCTGTACCATCTTTTCTTCTACTCCTAGTGTGTTAAGAAACATCAATTTGCAGACTTGTAATTTATCGCCTTTTACTGTCAGAAAGTATTCGTAGGTACCACTTCGCCTGGAAGGTCCATCTACATAACATCTTTTTTTCTCCTTGTATGTAACCATATGAGCGAAGAACATCCTTTTTTGTTTCGAGGACATTTCCCAAAATTTTAAAAATATTTCTTTTCTTAAGTTTTCTGATATTGTTTGGCAAAAGCGAGTCGGCGCGGTAGCGCAAAACTTCGAGACACAGGCTGGCTACATTTTACTTTCAGGGCGTAGAATATCATGTTTCACAATGTTTTGTAGCCTTCTATAACCAGTATATTCCCTTTCTAACATTCTTGACTGTTTTGTCCTGTTTTTATCCCAGTTCTCCGGATTCGCAACTTTGCGCCTTTTCATTAATCGGACTTCTTGATCTTCTAAATCTTCGATGTTTTCTTTGAGCCTCTCACTTTATAAGTTAATATCTTCGGGTTCTTGTACATTTTTTGACCGCCCAGCTCTGCATCATTAGCTTCTTCTGATCCTTTATCTTATAAGTGTTCATTGTTGATTTCTATCTCGTGTTGTTCGTTGTCTAAATTTTCATTGTCAGTTTTTCTTTTGGATCCTTGATCTTTAATTTTATAATGGGGTTTTTCTTCAAAAACTTCGCCAAGATTTTGGTCGAATTACTACCAACACGCTTTGCCATTCAACCTACACTGTGGGATAAGATGAGTTGGAAGTAAGCAAACAACGCGAGCGGGTTAGGACTTGTTAGAAATCGCGGGAATGACCACCTTACTATTTTATTTAGGTTACGAGAATTTAACAGTATATAGGGTTTATGCACGGTTGGTTGCCTTTGACACAAAAATATGAATTTTCAATTTTTTGTGGGTTACGATCTGTCAGCATTAGGCTATCGATATTCCTACTTACTCAGAAAATGTTATTTTGGGGTATTTTTCGAAATTAGTAAATACATTATTACATATACATACTCTACAATGTGGTCCAAATATTCGATGCTACGTGCTTGAAATGCTTGAAATTAAAGAAAATGTAAATATTTAATACCAAAAATGAAATGCTTTCTTGAAAAGACTAAACTAGGGACATAAGGTAAGCTGACAAGGCAACAAAACTTCTTCAGAGAGGAAGTAAATAGATTTTTACTGGAAGTCCTTGATGAAAACTATTTATTAATAAAAGTACGATATTTCCAAAAATAAAATAATTATATTAAAAAAATTACGGCAAATATTGTATAAGAAATAAGCTGTATTCATAATTCCGGAAAGTTGACATATGACTCCTTGTAGCTCAATGAGTTGGTGCGGTGCTTACTGTTAAATATTGCATTGTAGGTACAAGTTTGAGTACCAGCGTCGCCAAATATTTTTTAATTTTTGTTTTGTTTTGTAGGTTCTCCTTATTTTCGGAATTTCAGGAGTATGCAGATGTGATATACAAGCTATACGCTCCCGAAGAAGCTGAAGCTGTCTTCACATAAAGATCCTTTTTATGTGGGATATCATCCCACATAAATGGAGAGAAGCTCAGTCATTTGAGATTTGGAGATGACATCGTCCTTATAGCCGATCGTATGGATCATCAGTGAGGGTAGCCAGATATGGTGAAAATTTTACCGACCGATTGCCGGTATAAGCAATCTCACACTTACTAATCAACGGCTCTGGGCGGAAGAATTGGTAGGTGGTAGGGCACCCTTTTGTCCTGGGGTTGAGAAATCGATCTCGAAGATGGAGGAACCAATATACTGGTCAACAGCATAAGGATGTAGAAGGCAAGGGGAAACCACTACATTAAAGATCCCCATGGATATCCCTAGTAAAATCATCATGGTTTTAGAAACTAATAACGGCGTTACTGATCATGGCCCTCGGAAGCCAAGATCCGGCAGGGGAGAAGAAGACAAGGACTCTCAGGTCGTTAATCAGCGAATTCCTAGTCAAAAGAACGCAGATGAAAAAATAAGACTGTCCAACACTAGAATAGGAACATGGAATGTTCAGAGCATGTTTCAGCCTGGTAAAATGCACAATGTTATTCAAGAAATGAACAGGTTGAATATCGATGTACTGGGTATCAGTGAAGCTAGGTGGCCCAACTCAGGTTGTTTTTCAACAGACGAAGCCACAATATATTATTCCGGTAGCGAGAATAACCAACACAGACACGGCGTGGCAGTAATAGTTAATAAAAAATCTAATAGAGCGGTGGAATGCTATTTCCCTATCTCAGAAAGAGTAATGGTACTGAAGTTAGTGACATCTCATGCCAAACTAAATTTGATACAAGTTTATGCTCCTACGGCGAATGCCGACGAAGAAGAAGTAGAATTATTTTATCGAGATATCGAAGAGGCACTTAGAACAACGAAAACAAGAGAAATCACGATAATCCTAGGTGATCTCAATGCAAAGATTGGAAAGGGACAAAGCGGAAAGTGTATAGGAAACTATGGTCTGGGAAATCGAAACGAGAGAGGAGACCGTCTGTTACAATTCTGTCAAGAGCAGAACTTTATTATTACAAACACATTTTTTATGTTACCAAACAGACGACTGTATACATGGCGATCGCCCGCAGATACATCGGAGAAAGTAGTCAGGAACCAGATAGACTACATTATGATCAATGAAAGATACCGTAATGCTGTTAAAGCCGTGAAAGCATATCCTGGATCAGACGTGGCCTCAGATCACAATCCACTTATAGCCAAAATTACACTCACCCTTAAAAATATTAAAAGACATCAAAGAATCCCTACAATAGACACAAGAAAACTTAAAGAACCTAAAGTAAAAGAATGCCTCCAACATGAACTGCATGTGAACTGCAACAAATTGAACACAGACACCAACGATATTGACGAGTACTGGAATCGACTAAAAGATTGTCTACTGGAACCCTGTAAAGAAATATTAAAGACTTCCTCAAGGAGAAAAGAGGAATGGATGAATGACGAGATACTCAATATGATGGAACAACGGAGACAATTTAAAAACAAGGATAACAATAAATACAGAGAGATAAACCACGAGATTAGAAAGACGATAAAGCAGGCAAAAGAAAAATACTTTGAAGAGCAATGCAAAGAGATCGAAGACCTTCAAAATAAATATGATCTGTTTAACCTACACAAGAAAGTCAAAGAACTGGCAGGACTAAGAAAACAAAATCCCACCTGTGCAATTCTGGATAGACACGGTACTGCTATAACAGATACAGACGAGAAAATACAAAGATGGGCAGAATATATCGATGAATTGTTCGATGATGAAAGAGGAGATCTGGAGCACATAGAACTTACGTCAGAAGAAATAGGTCCATATATTACAAAAGAAGAAATATTGCACGCATTAAAAACAATGAAGAGCGGGAAAAGCCCTGGACCTGATATGCTTCCTATAGAAATCCTAAAAAGTCTAGATGAGAAGCACATTGATGTTTTAGTGACACTTTTGAACCAAATTTATAGTTCAGGCGTATTACCCAAAGAGTGGTTGACATCTATTTTTATTTGTCTCCCTAAAAAGAAAAACGCAAGAGAATGCAGCGATTACCGCACCATTAGCTTAATGTCTCATACGCTAAAGTTACTACTTAAAGTCATCCATAACCGAATATATCACAAACTGGACATAGACGTTAATAATACACAATTTGGTTTCCGCAAAGGCCTAGGAACACGTGAAGCTCTTTTTTCACTTAATATACTAATACAAAGATGCCTGGACGTCAATCAAGATATATACGCATGTTTTATTGACTATAATAAAGCATTCGATAAAGTACGACATGAACATTTAATGAATGTCCTGAAATCAAAGAAGATTGACTACAACGACCTCAGGATCATATCAAATTTATACTATAAACAGCGAGCAAAAGTACGTGTTAACGAACAGCTGTCAGAAGAAATTGAAATTAGATGTGGAGTAAGACAGGGATGCGTATTGTCGCCAATTCTTTTCAACGCCTACTCCGAAGAGGTCCTGAAAAAAGCTCTTGATGGTGAAACAGCTGGAATAAAGGTAAATGGAGTTCCCATTAACAACATTAGATATGCGGACGACACTGTGATTTTAGCCGTAAACATTGAAGATCTTCAGAGACTGGTGACAAGAATAGCAGAGTATGGAAAAGAGTATGGTCTAACAATGAATGTCAAGAAGACGAAATTTATGAGAATATCGAAAACTCAAAGAAATAACGAGAGTCTTCTAATAAACGAAACCAACGTCGAACAAGTGGACAAATATGCATACCTGGGAACAATGATTAACTCCACAAATGATTACAATCAGGAGATAAAAATAAGAATAGAAAAGGCTAGAGCAAATTTCAACAAAATGAGAAGAGTTCTATGTACCAGGGATTTAAAACTGGAACTAAGAGTTAGGTTGGCGAGGTGCTATGTTTTTTCGACCTTATTTTATGGAATGGAATCTTGGACCTTGAATGCTACATCAATGAAAAAACTGGAATCATTTGAGCTGTGGGTGTACAGAAGAATTCTGAAAATATCATGGACAGAACACGTCACAAACAAAGAGGTTCTGAGAAGGATGAACAAAGAAATGGAAATTTTAAATTCAATAAAAACAAAAAAATTGGAATATCTCGGACATATTACACGTGGAGAGAAATACACCTTGCTCCAACTGATCATGCAGGGAAAGATCCAAGGAAAGAGAAGCATAGGGAGGCGTAGAATGTCATGGCTGCGCAACCTGAGAGAGTGGTACGGATGTACATCAAATGAACTTTTCAGAGCAGCCGTCTCAAAAGTTCGAATAGCTATGATGATTGCCGACCTCCGCCGCGGAGATGGCACTTGAAGAAGAAGATGGATCATGCAATAATAATGTTTGAAAAATTATATCACGCTTCCTTGGACGTCGGACTAAAGATTAATATGAACAAGACGTAAATAATGACATCTGGTAGTAAATAGAAATATAGCTATTGATGGAAGGCATATTGTGCAGACTACATCGTATAAGTACCTAGGACATGAAATTCGGTTGGGCAGAGATATACAGACATGTCAGCTTCCATGTCGCATAGGATTAGCCTGATCAGCGTTTGGTAAATTAAACTATACATTTAAAACGATTTTACTCATATGTCTCAAAAGGAAAATCTTTGACCAACGTGTGTTACCTGTACTCACTTATGGAGCGGAAACAGTAATACTCACAAAAAAGGTAGTTAATAAGATTCGCGTGACTCAGATGGCGCCAGATGTTGGGTGTCTCTCTAAGAGACCGAATACCAAACGAAGAAATACGTCGTAGAACAAAAACAACAGACGGTATCGAAAAAATCGCATTGATAAAATGGAATTGGGCAGGACACGTCGCCAGATTATCAGACAATCGATGGACAAAACGTAGTTTAGAGTGGATACCAAGGCAAGAAGTAATACGAGGCAGAGCATGTCCACCAACTATATGGACTGACGACCTGAAGCGTGTTAGCAATAACTGGATGCAAGGCGTACAAGACAGAGACAGATGGAAAGAGCTGAGGGAGACCTATGCCCAGCAGTTGACGCATACAGGTTTAAAATGATGATGATGATCCCATTCTGGGATTGATTTTACAGTTTCTGGTATGACTTCGCTGTTTTTTTCTCCATTCTTCTTTCTCCTTGATTGTCCCTTCTAAATTTTTAATTTCCATTCTCCTTAAGTCTTCTTCCACTTGTTGTCTTTATCTCAGTTTAGGTCTGCCTCTGGTTCTTTTATCTGATGGTATCTATTCCTTTGGTCTCAGTATTCTTCTGATAATTTTTCTCTCAAAATTTTTCAATTGCTCTTCTTCTATTGCTGTTAATGTAAATGTTTTTCCAGCATATACTACTATTGGTCTTATGGTTGTATTGTAGATTTTCACTTTTGTGTTTCGGCTTATCTTTTATCTCTAAACATTTTTTTATTTCTGTAAAACGTCATATTTCCCGCTTGAATTCTTCTTTTTATATCTACACTTTTATTTCTTCTGTTGACTAGTACTCCCAAATATTTGTTGTTTCAACCTTTTTAAAACCTTGTGCATCTTTTGTCAGTTCTGTCATTTATGTTTCTTGCTTACGTTTATGTATTTTGTTTTATTTTCATTTATTTTCAGTCCACTCAGTGTGGCTTCGTTTTCTATTCTTTGAATATATCTTTTTTTAATATATTTTTATCTGTTGATACTATGGTTATATATTTTATAGCCATATACGATTTTCTACAGCCATACGATTTTCTACAGCTACGATCCTAAAGATCACGTCTTGGGCACAGGATTCATAGTAAACAAAAGAGTAAAGCATACTATACGAGATTTCAGAGTCATTAGTCCAAGAATGTGCATTTTAAGAGTTAAAGGTCGTTTCTTTAACTACAGTCTAATTAATGCGTATGCCCCGACAGAAGAAAAAGAAGAGGAAATTAAAGAAGAGTTTTATGACAAATTAGAGTCCGCATATCAGTTATGCACAAAAAATGATATAAAAATAATCTATGGAGATCTAAACGCCAAAGTTGGAAATGAACAGCAATTCCAACCCACAATAGGTAGGCACAGTCGCCATGAGCAATCAAATGACAATGGCAATAGGTATAAAGCTAGCAAGATCACTTAACATGGTGATTGCCAGCACGTACTTCGCTCGCAAATATATACACAAAGGTACCTGGAAATCCCCGGATGGACTTTCAGTAAATATGATAGATCATGTCATTGTAGACTCGACACACCAATCGAATATAATAAACGCCCGCACCAGAAGAGGGGCAAATGCGGATTCTGATCACTACCTGGTCGAAAGTAGGGTAAGGGCTAGAATTTCAAACATCAAAAAGGAAAGAGGCTCTAAACATGAACAATACAAGGTAGAAGGACTCAAAGAAACAAACAAAAATAAAGAGTATAAAGAAAAGATAAACAACAAACTAGAAAACAGAATAACACATGAAAACCTAAATAAGGACTGGGAAGAATGCAGAGACATCATAAAAGAGGCAGCTAAAGAAGTACTAGACATAGAAGGTAGAGAAAGAAGAACAAGAACGAATGACTGGTTTGACGAAGAATGTCAAATCATAACAGACAAAAAAACAGAGCATATTTACTGATGCAAGAGGGACACAGAACCCGACAAGCAGAGGAAGAATATAAACGACTACGCAAAGAAGAAAAGAAAACTCACCGAAATAAAAAGAGAGAATATATGAACAAAGAACTTCAAGAACTACAAGAACTAAGTAAATCAACAGAGACAAGACAATTTTATCAGAGACTAAACAAAAGCAGAAAAGACTTCAAACCGAGAACAACGATGTGTAGAGATAAGGAAGGTAATATATTGACAGAATAGCATGAGATACTAAGTAGATGGACAAAACATTTTACGGAAGAGTTTGAAGAAGATCGGAGAGAGACGAATCCTGACATACCATTAGACCAAGAAGACAACAGAGAAAAGACTCCACCAACAATAGCCGAGATTAGAGCAGCAGTAGACAAATTAAAGAACAATAAAGCACCGGGATCGTATCAAATAGCATCGGAGTTACTGAAGGAAGAAGGAGACGCACTACAAAAAACAATACATGAATTGATAACAAAGATATGGTCGAATAAACAGCTACCAGCAGAGTGGAATAGCGGTATTATTGTACCATTACATAAAAAAGGAAAGAAGTTAGAATGTGGAAACTACCGTGGAATCACGCTGCTGAATGCAGCATACAAAATAATGTCCAACGTCATTTATGAAAGACTTAGACCACACGCTGAAAAAATAGGTGGCAAATACCAAAGTGGCTTCTGTAGACAGAAGTCAACAATACACCAGATATTTGTTCTGCGACAGATCCTCGAAAAAACAAGTGAATATAACATCGACACACATCATCTCTTCATAAACTTTGAAAGCGCATATGACAATATAAACCGAGAATTCTTAATAAAAGCAATGAAATAATTTAATATACCAACACAACTAATAGAACTGATAGAAGAATCTCTAAAACTAGAAAATAGAATCCGGATACAAAATGAATTAACAGAAACAATAGATGTGAAAAAGGTACTACGCCAGGGAGACACTCTATCATGCATCTTGTTCAACATCGTACTCGAGAAAATACTGAGGGACACAACATTGACACAACAGTCAATACACAAGGAACAATCATTAATAAAAACGTGCAAATACTAGCATTTGCAGATGATGTTGACATAATCGCAAGATCATGAAGAGAAATGATAGAGGCATACAACCAAATAGAACGAGCTGCACAAAATAGTGGTCTTAAAATCAATCAGACCAAAAAAAAATATATGCAGGTAAGTAAAAAGGCAGCCACAAAATATAACAATAGGAGAATACAACATAGACAGGGTAAGAAACTTTATATACTTGGGATCCCTAGTCACGTCTGATACTAACGTTACGGAGGAAGTGAAGAGGCGAATATTTATTGCAAATAGATGTTACCATGGCTTAATTAGGCAACTAAGATCAGATAACGTCGCAAGAAAAACAAAATGCCAAATATATAAAACCCTAATAAGACCGGTACTCACATATGGCACAGAAACCTGGACAGTCACTAAAAGAGAGAAAACGTTGTTAGCCACTTTCGAAAGAAAAATCTTGCGACACATATATAAGGGCACAAAAGAAAACGAAATATGGCGAAGAAGATACCACTCTGAAGTATACAAAATATTCCAGGATCCGGATATTATAACATTCATTAAAATAGGACGGCTGCGTTGGATAGGACATGTAGAAAGAATGGAAGAAGGCGAAATACCAAACAAAATATTCAAAGAGATGCCATTAGGAAAAAGAACAAGAGGAAGACCGAAGCTGAGATACTTAGAACAAATAAAAAATGATATAACAACCTTAAAAATAAAAAACTGGAGAAAAAAAGCACGAAACAGATCAGAATGGAGAAGAATCCTGGAACAGGCCAACACCCAAATATGGTTGTCGAGCCAGTGATGATGATGACTATGGTTATATCGTTTGCATATTTTATTATCTGTACTGCATTCTTGTTTATAGTTTCTGCGTTTGAGAGCTTTTTTATTATCTTGTCTAGTGACAGAATAAATAGTACTGTTGAAAGCGCATCTCCTTGTCTTACTCCATTTTTTATTTTTATTATTTCTGTTCTTTCTCTTTCGGTTCTATTGTTGCTTGGAAATCTGGCATTGTCGTTTCTATCATTCATATAATTTTATTTGGTCTATTACTCTCCTGTAAGTCTTGGATAATTTTTCTTCTGTTTAGTTTGTCAAACGCCTGTTTAAAGCCTAGGAAAAGTATAATATGTGTTTCTCTCTCTCTTGTCTATCACTTGTTCTAGCGTATCCATAGCGTCTATCGTGGATCTTCCTTTTTTTAAATTATACCGGTAATCTCCTATGCTTTGCTCTCTATATATTGTTAGCATGTCTCTAATTATATCAGTCCTTACTTTAGATGTTATATTTAGTAAATTAATTACTCGGTAGTTTCTTCATATTTTATGCTCCCTTTGTTTTGAGATTGTCACTATAATTCACTTCTTCCATTCTTTGGGCATTATTTCTTTGCACCATATATTCTGTATAAGTTCATAAATCTGTCTGTATAGTGCCTACCTACTCTATTTTATAAGATCTGCACATGTTCCGTCTTCTCTCGCTGTTTTCCCGTTTTTAAGTTTGCATATTTTATCTTTCACTTATGTATAGGTCAATTTTCTTCCTCTTCATCTTGTTCTTTGTTCTTTATTTTTTCTCTTTCTTCTTCTATAACCATTTCTTAATAAATTTCTTCGAAATACTTCTGCCATGCTTCTGCTTCTATAGCTATGTTAGCTGTCCGTTTTCGGTTACGTAGTTTTAAGTATTGGTACAAAGGTCTTGATTTTTGTCTTTTTTCTCTTTTCTCTTTCTATCTCGGAAACATGCAGATGTTATGAGCTCGTAAAATGGTCAATACAGATGTTGAAGATAAAGATTGAATTTTAGTAGTAAATAAATTAAATGCTAAAACAAATATGCAGAAAACGTTTGCAATCAATGACTTACTGGGTAATGGCCCTAACTATATTGACATTTATAGGAAATATATGTCGTTGGGTCCTAAAATGGATCAGTCACGTTAATTTCTCTGCTATAGAGCAAAAAAATGTATCAAACAACTATTTGGAAAAAATTCTATCGCTAACAGTCCTACAAAAATTGCAGAATTTTTAAAACTGACCAATGCCATAAATTATACCGGGCATAGGTAGTTTCAGAAGAATCTCGGCAAGTTTACTTGCAAATTCTGGAGCAGATATTCTTGCTTGACAGCCACACGTATGTTGGAAGTCTACGAATATCACTAAGGGGTATGTAAAGCAATATCTTGCAAAAAAAGCGAAAAATTTCGGAGCTAATTATGGGAGCCACTGAAGTTATTAAAGAAGTAGATTGTAATTAACCAAATACGAGTATTGTCGGGGGATACCAAATGTATAATAAAAGTGTTAGTGAATATATCACGAAAACTACGTTGGTTCCCGCTTTTACTTGTAGGGCTATTTAAATAACCACTGCTCAAAATTGCACGTTTAACATTAATATAAATAATTGCTTAACCACAAATTAAACATATTTAGGATGAAATTATGAAAATACAGTAAGTTGTACTATACCTACCTGTACCTGTTTTAGTTCTCTAATAAATTTTCTTAATTAGTTATATAAACAAATTATTTAAAAATCAAAAAATGACTTGTTATTTGAGAAAGGTGGAAAAATCATATGTATACCATGGGAGTAAAGTACTTTTTCCTCCCTTGAACGATTACTGCTCTTCGCTACGCGTGGGGCAGTAAACTTCATTTTTGGAAGGAAAAGTAACACTTTGCTCTCTTGTTATACAAATAGCCATATAAGTTTTTTACCTGTTCATTCTTTTAATTCTTCCACGATTCGCACACTTCAAGAACTATAGCACTTATCGATTGTTTAGAAATTTTAAAAGGGTGTTTTAGGCTAGTAAATGAATCATTAGTCGCTAAAAAACGAACCGTCATTGCCAATCTTTCTCGGACAAAAATTGCCCTTTTCCATTTATTATCTTTTTGTGTTATTTTTAGTCCAATTAAATTAATCAATTAATCGAAGTCTGCTCGAGATATTCTGGTTAAACTTTTGTAAAAGCCACCCATTTCCTGAAATTTTAAATCCAACAGTAAATTTTGCAAAATTTACAAAATATATTATAGATTTATTACGAGATCGAAGATATCATTTATTGAATAACTATTTAAATTGTGTATATAGGACAGGCAATAGAACTAAATATTTTAAACCCGGTCCTGCTAAAGCAGATAAAAAAGACAGAAACCATTGCATTAGCGGTGGGATGCCATTTATTTAGTTTGATGTTTCTTGTTCGTCTAGTAGTTTCTTTAATGTCGTTTGGTAGGACGGTGACACTAAATAAGTAGCGGAATGTTTCGCTTTCCTTTTTTTTCTAATTTACGAAAGGAAACACCTATTTCACTGACAAAATAGATTTTTGAAAATACTTTATACACTGACACATTTATTTATGTATTTTGTTAAATATTATGACATTAAATATAAATGTTACTACTGTAGACTCGATATTTATCAATCAAAATAAAAAATCTATATAGAAAAATTCCATAGTTAAAAACAAGCATTACTACTTTGTTTAAATAAAATTAAAAAATTTATATCAATTTTATTATTCTGGTCTATTATATAAAAAACATTTTGTTTTAAATTACTTACGTTTATAAAGGTGTACCTCCCGTTAAGATATTTAGGCAAAATGCCGTCACTCCCAGAATTAAATATTTTTCATTTTTTTAAGTTCCATGTAATTAAAAAAAAAAGACTCCTCCCATCTCACCCCCTAAAATTTTACAAAACATATCTATTTTTATAGACCCATATGTTGAGTGTACCTAACCCAAAACGCATTTTTTTTTCTCGATAAATGCGTATAACTTTTTTTTTGGAGGTGGTTGCAAGTCTATTTTTTATTTTGTGTATTTAATCAAAAATTATTTTTTTGATTTTTAACCCAAAAACCCAAAAAAGGAATCGTTTTTAGGCGTTTTTCGGGAATTTTCCATATAGTTTGAAGTAACTAAGTCTTTTAGGACATTCAAAAATTGGGCAAAACAGCTCTTATCCCCCAAAAAAACATGTTTTTTCAAGATATTTAAGTTTATGTGAGTTTTTACGGGGTCAATCATATTTTTAAAATCGATACAACCTGAATCAATTGTTTTACTTTTTTACATTTTATGTAATTAAAAAATAAGACTCGGCGAAATTTTAATCCGCTACCCAATGCTCTACAACCAAAAACGTCATTTTTTTATTTTTATTTTTTTATAGTTTTTATAGATCTGAGGTTAAGTGTATATAATCTACAAATGCATTTTTTTGTCAAACGTGTAGAGAAAAAGCGGTCTCAACGGGGTAGCTGCCTAAAACGGGGTACCTCTTTTTTTCAATGTCACTTGCGCCATCTATACGACATTAACGAAACTATATTATAGACGTCTGTTTACGATTTTTGTCATAAAGCAGATATTATTAGTTGTTAGTTGAAAGTAGTTGTGAATAGTACATGTGCGTTTGTATTTAAAAAAGTTACAATCATCATCATCATACAGCTTCTGTGTACAAAATTATACATATGCCTCCCCTAATTTCTTCAAATTCTGTCCATCTCGAGCTTCTTGCAACCAATTTCCGGCGATTCATTTGACGTCGTCTTTCCATCGTGTAGCTAGTCGTGCTTCTTCTGTCAGCAAGTGGTCTCCAAATTGTAGTTTTTTGAGTCCACCGCCCTTCATTTATTCTGGCAACATTGACGCCCAGTTACATTCAGCCATGCAATGCCCTCTGTGACATCTGTGACGCTTGTCTTTTTTTTATTTTTTTGTTTTTAACTCTGTGTCTGAGAATCCGTCCAAGTAGCAAGCGTTCCATTAGCCTTTGGGCTGCTCTGAGTTTTATTGCTGTAGCCTGGGTTAAAGAAAGTGTTTCGCGCCGTTAATCATAACTGAAAGCGCACATTGCTTTGCCCTAGAGTTACACTGTTGTATGTGTAGTAAATCTAGTTTTGAGAAAAATGGAATACAAAATTTTGATGGTTGTAAATCTGGCCCTTGTAAAAATAAATATTTAAGATAAGTACAGACGTAAAATTTGGCTACAATGTGTCAAGGTTTTAAGCAGAGCCATACTGAAAATTAGGGTTTTCTCCAAAAATGTGGATATTGAAAAAAAAACATACAACTATGTTATACTACTGAAAAAGTTTATTGCTGTAATGTTTATTACATACAACTTTGTATTTTCAAACACTTTTTTAAAAAACAAAATTTTAATTCTATTTATTGCAAATAAATAAATTAAAGTTCCTCAAAAATATATTATATAATTATAACACTATAAACAATTATTTTGGAAAGATAGTCATGTAATAATCTTTATCAACTTGAGGCATCCATCTAAACATACTTTTTATAGCTTGTATTTTTTGTTGCGCCATGGATTTATTTAGCGATAACCGATATGGGGGTTGCATATTAATACTACCAGCTGCAGCTCTTGTAGGACAAGAATCACGAATAACAACTTCCTCCCAATTTTCATGTAAATAACTAATTTTATATTTTACCTCAAACACAGATTGTGTAAATTTCAAGGCAACAACCTGACTAAAGGGAATTGATTTGTAATTATATGTAGCAGCACATGTTTTATAATCTTTGAAATCATTGTTTTTTAATTGCAGTATTTTATACTTCTTTTTTGAATTTACTTTCAAGCGAACTCGTAATAGAGATACTGGCGAATAATACTCTGATCTTTTTAAAACCCGTTCTATACAACTGTGCACAGAATCTATTTCTTGGTTGCATGAATGGCCGGGCGTTGAAAATTTCATTGTAATTTTATCTATGTTGGGTTGATCTTGGATAAAAAGAGAAATTGCAACAGACATGATTGAATTCCTGTTCTGGGGGACGCAGCTATTGCTCCACAACTAAGAAGTTAAATCTGGATTATCCAAAAATACTGCTTCCAAAATTTTTATCAGTTGCCTGATTGTTACCAGTTCTTCCCATTAAACCCTCGTGCCACAACGAACAATATACCTGCTTTGTGCTGGATAGTATTGCTGTCAGGTTGTAAACGTTGAGTTTGCTTTTATAGTAGAAGTTGCTGACTTCAGCATGTGGACAACTTAACACATTTTGCAGATCAAAAACTAGAAATGTAGTCTGAGTCTCTCTATCCTTGTTTTTATTCTCACGGCATGCAATTTTATTTTGAATGTGCCTCTCAAACGCCGATTTCTTCTCCTCCCTTAAAGTATCATTTTGCGTCTGAACCTTCACCTCCTCACACAGATCACACCGATCTTTTTTAGGGACGTGAAAGTGTAAGTTATATTGATTAGAAAATGTACTGCGATAAAATGATTCCTTAACTGGTTGCTTACTGGAAGATATACAGACTTCAGTGTAGAGTTCATACATTTTTTTAATAGTAAGTGAGGAGTCTAAGTACTGACGGTGTGAGTTTGCTCTACAGTAATGTGATTCTACATGTGGGAACGACTCGATATGCATCTTCTCTACAAAATTAACGTCTTCTTCAGGAACCCTGAATTTTGTATGTTTACCTTGTGCCGGGACATGGGGTATATTGGATATATCTTTTTTCTCATGTGCGGTGTATATAGGTGTTTGACTTATGGCTAGGGTAGTTAGGTAAAAAGTCTTGCACACCTGAATTAGTTGACTACCGACTTGGAAATGATACGTAAATGTGTGTTTTCTTCTACTGTTTTCTTTGCTTTTGTTCTTTCTGTGACGCTCAACACTGTATATTTTGGTTGTGGTTAATATAAACAACCTCTTCCCAGATTCATTTACAGTATAATAACGGTCAAAAAGGCTTTGTCTCTCACTTTCAGATATCACTTTTTGACAGTTATATAAACATCTATTTAGACAATCTTTCGTGGTTTTAATTCGTTTGGCTGGAACAATTTTATTCCTTACTGACAAGTACTCCTTTCCGGCTTCATGGGCTGCCTTTCTAATGTTGCACTTCCAGGAAGCTGGACGTCTTTGCCGTTTTCTTGTCAATGTTTTAGAGATTTGTGGTATTTTGTTGTCTTCAGTCTCAGCAGTAACGTGATCTACATTTTCATGCGCCTTATCACTCGACTCTTCACTTGAACTTGAAGGCTTGTATTCTTTATCTTTGTCAGAATCGTACTCATCCGAATCAAAAAATGGTGGTTGGGCATTTGTAAAAAGATAAAAGATATAATCAGAACTAAATTCGTAAATCATTACTGGGTTTATTCTTTGATATCATTTTCCTATTAGAAAATTATATCTATTAAAAGAAAATAGTTCTAGGCAATCATTAACATGGTGCTCATTTAGACGTTTTCTCTGAAAATTAGTTTATTTACAATTTAAATAGATAATTGATTTATTAAAAATATACCTTAAATCCGCCAGTGTGTCATTTTCATAGTCGATAGTATCCATCATTATTTTATAATAACTGGAATCTGCAAAACATAAATACATAAATAACATAAATAATTGTTAGCACAAAGAAAAATAACCTCACTTTTTGAATACTCGAATATTATACAAAATGCAATGAAATGCATGCGTAGGTATATCACACAGCATTTATATTATGTTTATAGGGATACGTTAGAGAAGGTTTGTATAATTTCATTTATAATTGCTTTCTACAACACTTAGAGTTTTATAGAAAACTTACCTTAGTAAAACTATAAGCTCCAAAAACATAAATATTTTTAATATCACAAAGTTGTATGTGACCCATACACTTATGTTGCACAAATGCTGCGTGACACAAGAGTGTAAGTGACACATACAACTACGCAACTGCAAAAACACAGTTTCACTTCCATACACTCTTGTATTTCTGGTTGTCTACATCGCCATAGTTAAGATACATCTCTGTAACTTTAGAAAAATAAAGTTTAATGAACATACAACATTGTTACATTAATATCTCGGAAATGAAAAAATTGCGACATACAATAGTGTAACTCTAGGATTGATCTAACGTCTTCTTTTTCAAATAATTTGGCATGTTGCTCTTAAAAATGTCTTATAGAGCTCCATATGCGGCCCGTGCTAAACTGATTCTTCTTTGCAGTTTAACAGTTTGGATTTCCCTAGCATTTTTGATTTTATGATCTAAGGATTTATGTTTATGAACTAATCCTGTTTCGTTGCAGTCGACTTTTGAATTTTCGCTTGGTACCAGATTTGTTATAATTTACACAAATTTATTTCTAACAACTTCTAATATTGGCCGAAAAATAATTTGTAAGTATTACTAAACCAATTTATTATTAAATAACATTACTTCCAACCAACAGTAAATGTGTTCCAGAGAATATCTTTGTCATTAGGTTAAAAAATAAATACTTGTAATAATTATTCTTTCAGAGTTAACGAGCAGACTATGAATCCGCTGGTTACATTATTTGTCAATTTCTGAAGATTAATTATGATTTCGGTCGTGATGCAGTCGCTAGCTTCAAGCGAGGGGATACTCTATTCCATGGTACAATGAATACACAAGGTATGATATTGCGCATGACATTTGACAGTTGGTCCAGGAGTGTGACGTAGTCAAGACAGCTCGAACCACCTCCAACCTATTATTACAGGTTAACGTACACATTAATTTTGAAATTATGGCCAAAAAATGATATAATTTTTTTTAATGTTTTGTTTTGGTTATTATTGAATAAAAAATATATTTTCAGTAGCATAAAACCTTTACTTTTCCTAGGGATTCAGGCGAAATATTTATTTTTGTTTTCATACATATGCTAATAATATAAGCACTCTTTTTGTATGCAAATCCTTTGAAATTTAAAAATTTTCTGCAGAGGAAATACTGTGAATAGGTAAATAGTAGTAGATTTGCGTATTCTGTTTCACTGTCACTCATTTCCCAGCAGTTTTACTAAAATAAAAACAAAATAGATTACAATAAAGAAAAATCTGTCAATTCAATATGGTATTTTAGATGAGTTATAATGAAATTTAGTAAAATAAAAAATATACACATTACTATAACCTACCGATTATTATATGCAAAATTTACTTATCAAACAATATAATAATATGAAAATAAGGCACAAATAAGTTCAAACGCAAAACACAATAAATATCGACTTCAGACGAATTTACACCGGCAAGACAGAAGACTTGTATAAAAACAAAAGTTCAACAATAATATAGGTTATCAATGCTGAGTCATCTATTTTATAATAGAAAAATAATTTAGATATATGCTTACATATGTGCACAGCAACTTTAAATGGTTCTTTCATATCGATTTGTTAAGTAAGAAACTAGCCTCAGCCTGCTATGCAATTTGCAATAAGAACTGTTTCAGAAGAAATCAATTTAGCATCTTCCAAAATAAGATATTTTTCTTTGTTAAATCATGTTATCATTATTAAAATATATAATGTTATCATTATTATAAACAATACCAAGATAATTTTATGTTTGAATATTACAAAAGATGTCATTTAAAATGTTGTGTAATATTGTGTGACCTTACTACACTCATATTCGACGGCCAGCTAGCTCATCCGATCTAAATAAAGTTGACTTTATCATTATTTTGCATTTATTTTGATTTTGTGTTTCGTTCAGTAGGTATATACGTACAAATTTTGTGTACCTTCATTACCAATTTTTTGTATCTTTTTAAACATCTGAAATATCGAACTCTGGAGTATAAATTAATTAACCTGTACCTACGTGTAATAAAAGATAATTAAAACTTGTTTTATAAAGGATCTATGTTAACAAAATAACTGTACCAAAAATCAATAAATTTAAATTAACTTCAAAATTTTATTTATGATTAAAATATTATAATATCATAATTTTATCATCTCTTTATAATAACTGTAATTAAATTAGCCAAATTATATAAAAAAACTTAAAATTAAAAGTCTTTCCTATACTACATTCAAATGTTGCGTGAATAAGCGTTCTTGACTACGTCATGAGCGAAAGCGAACCGATTTTGGAACATTATGTATCATACCTTGTGTATTCATTGTACCATGCTCTATTCAGTACAGTTGTGATAGTTGTCTAGTGCATTTAGTTTTGCTGCTATATTAAATTACAGAACGTGAGTCTGCATGTTATACAAGTTATCACAAATCGTCAGGTAAGATTCAATTTTAAAATATTTTATTTCTGGGTTAAATAAAAAATATTTATGTAATCTACACTCATGGACAAAAATATCGAATATTTTGGTCACTATACGAATATAGTAATCACTATATTTTAAACAAATTTTAGATTACTGATGACACTCATATGGTAGGCTGATGTACTCAACTGGTTTAAAATATTTTAACCTTTATTTTGACGTTTATTCAGTGTTTAGTGTCATTCTTACATTTTATCATAAAAATGTACCGCGAAACAGGAAATTTCGTACGAAGGCCCGGCCTCGCCCATTAAAAGGTGAAAGACAGCGTATTTGGAGCACATACTTAGAAATGATAAGTACGACTTGTTGCAGCTGATTATGAAGGGTAAAATCAAAGGAAAAAGGGGTTCTGGTAGAATATAGCCAACCTTCATTATTGGAGAGGACACTAGAAGCAGAAGAAGAAGAAGAAGAAGGCCTGCATAAGGACGCCTAAGGTACACAGCCGCACTTGATGACCGTTTTTTGGTTCTTATTTCTACACTAAATCGTTCATTGACATCGATGAACCTCAAAAATAAGCTATTAAATGTTAGACAAGTTAATGTAAGTTCAGAAATAGTTAGAAGCAAACTTAAAGCCCAAACGCCCTGCCAAAGTACCACGTCTTCTCCAAAATCATAAAGCTCGTCGTTTAAAATTTGCAGGAACACATATTCAGTAGAATATCGACAACTGGAAAAATTTTCTTTTCACTGATAAGACCAGAATCCTATTATGGAATATAGATGATCAAAACCACGTCTACTAAGAGTTGGAGAACGATTCGTCAGCTGCAATCTCGCCCAGACCGTTAGTTTTGGAGGTAGTGGTATAATGCTTTGGGAAGGTATTAGTTGGGAGGTACGCATCGCATTTGTGGAAGTAATTAGACGGATGACTGGTGACTCTTAAGTTTAAAACATCCTGCAAGATCATGTTTTGCCATATGTTGGTAACATTGGATATAAAGAATTCATGTTAATGCACGATAATGCTCGACCACATGTCGCTGCCATAGTGAGTACTTATCTTGATGAGGTTCGAATTAAAAGATTGGATTGGCCACCGTTTAGCTCGGATTTAAATCCAATAGAGCATATGTGGGATCACCTAAAATGCCGCATACGACAAAGAAATACCATTACAAATACGATAGAGCAGCTTCTGCTTGCTGCCCAGGATAAATGGAATGCAATTTCCAAAAGATATGTCCAAAATTTACTTGCAAGCATACCGGGAAGTATGCTAACAGGAATAAGAGCTAGAGGGGAGAATACTCATTACTGATCATGTACTTTTTTTAGTTAAAAAGACTTGTTTAAGCAATTTAAATTAGCATTTAAGTTTAATGTAAAATAACTCTATTTCCCAATATTAAGCAATTATTTTGAAGTTATACTTCTATACGCGCGCTCTACGTTGGAAATTTGTATGGGAGTGAATCTGTGAAATAATTACATATGTAAGATAATGAGCAAGAGAGAGACAGAAGATATATTTTCTTTCTCTTCCTCTCTCGAATATAAAAATGTTTCTTTTGTATATATATTTAATATTATATAAATATATTATATATACATATAATATTATATATATATATATATATATATATAATAAAATATTTATTAATATTATTATTTATGTGATATGTTTTGTATTATTTATTAAATGTTCATAATTATATTAGTCTTTTGTATTTCAAAATAATAATCTTAATAAATCACTGTATGACCCAGAACTGTCAATTTTGAAACACGTTTGTGTCATGTCCTCGGTAGTATAGTAGTCAGTATCCCGCCTGTCACGCGGGAGACCGGGGTTCGATTCCCAGTCAGGGAGGACTGTTTTATTAATATTATTACATGGTAAAATAAACATAAATATGCGTAAGTAGAAAAGTTATGTATATTATTGTCATTTTTAAATACATATGAATATTGCATTTTAATTTGTATTGAATTATTATATTGAATTATGTTGCACTGTATTGTAGTGTGTTCAATCACAAATTAACCCCTTAATTTGTAATCTCACATTATTCTTAACTTCTTAATCTATTATAGTTTCACCGTGTATAAGTGACATTGTGAAATTGATATCGAATAATATTTTAATAATTTGTTCATTTACCTACAACTAAATAAATTGCCGAATAATATATTTTCTAATTGAACTTCCTAAGTGTCGCAATTAAGGCGTAGATTAAATTGTAGTGTAAGCAAAGTTAGTATGGTATGATAGGAAGAAATAACCTTTGTGCTTAGGTATGAAATATTTGTGAGATTATAAATTGGAGATTTGAGCTCATGTGAGCGGAGTCTACATACAGTCAATCATAAGTAGTTACCTAACGAACATCATATTGTGTAATTACCAGTAGCTGTCAATAAATCAACACTTTTACTCCACAACTTCAATTTTATTAAACCTATTATCGTCGACCGACAAGAAGCGGACAAAGGGGCATTTACAAACAGATTCGAACCTCAAATCCAAGTTCGAAACTTTTCAAGTGTATTTTTTTATGTATATTATTGTCATTTTTAAATACTTATAAATATTGCATTTTAATTTGTATTGTATTATTATATTGAATTATGTTGCAGTGTATTGTATTGTATTTTTATATTAATAACAAAATAAACATATACATAATGAAAATAAAAATATACATTTTCATCAAAATATTGATTCAATCCTTCATTTACTATATTCCTATTATTATTTATTTTAAACAAATGTTGTTTATTAATTGTTCGTAAGTTGTTATTAATTATGTTTCTCTTTCTGCTATGTCTTACCTATAGCATTACATAGGTAATGATTGTGCAGATTGACTCCCAAATAAATTTGTAACGGCGAATGCGTGTATAGAAGTGCAACTTCTACCGGCAGTCCCACTGAACTGCCACACCCGTTTTTTTTTCGCAATTTTCTCCGCATAAAAACCTAAAATTGTTCATTAAGCATTGTTAAAATAAACTCTATTTCACAATAAACGACTTAATTGACCAGAATTTATTTTGAAAAATTAAAATTGGAAAATTCCAAAATATTCGATATTTTTGTCCATGGGCGTATAATTAAGAGTG
The DNA here is from genome assembly GCF_040954645.1 of Diabrotica undecimpunctata. NCBI lineage: Eukaryota > Metazoa > Arthropoda > Insecta > Coleoptera > Chrysomelidae > Diabrotica > Diabrotica undecimpunctata. Next base: position 34,648,455 of record NC_092807.1, on the reverse strand, counting down.
ATTTACTGATTATATTTTCTGTATACTTGATTGATATAAACCTATTATTTTTACAGATTTTTTGAATATAAGTTTTCAGAAGCAACAAGCATATCTTGAGCAGCTTCATGCAGAATTTCTCTCTGATTCTGAGCCAGAAGTTGAACCTGACGATGATGGTTCTAGTTTGGAAGGAGATTTCGAAGAGATACATGACCACGACACCGACATGGAACAAGAAATTGAGGAGTCAATCTCAGATGTCTTGAATGTTCCATGAAACATGTAAGAAACCACTGGATACGAACTTGCAGTGACAATTTAAAGCAGGTAAAAAATTTTGTGACCGTAGCTGGTCTCAACTTCGGTAGAGGGTGGGCTTTGAATTGAGTAGGGGCCCTTCAGTACTTTGCGTAAAACAGACTAGGCGGGGAAGTCCTTAACCCCGACACGGCGCGTTTCAATGGCTGATAGGGAAACTTTCTGCAGATATGCAGAACAGGTACGAATAAGGCATAGCCAAATCAGTACCCGCTGGTCCACTGAGGACATGGCATAAGGCAGCAGTAATGTCATTACTGAAAAGTAAAAAAATCCTGTAGGCTTAATTCTACATACTCACAGGCGCCAATAGCATTATCAGTCAAACGGCTGTGACACTGCGATGGGGTAGGCAACGAGAACCACCCCATAAATAGTCCCTAGTTTATTCATCATGGTTAATGTAAACCAATTTGGAGAAGATACTGATCATGGACTTCGGATATTAATATCTGGCAGGGGAGGAAGAACACAAAAATGTAAGGCTTTCCAGGTCGTCAATCCACGAAATCCTTATCAATATTTTAAACACTAATAGAGAAAAAGCGTGCACGTGGAACGTTCAAAAAATCTGTAATTGAAATGTTCGAAGTATGTTTGAAGGGGGAAAGATACACAACACCATTCAAGAAATGAAAGGAATATCGACGTAATGGGAATCACCGAGATGAGATAGCCAGGCTCGGGACAGTGCTGTGTGGATAAGCATATAGTATATTATGCGGGAAATGATAAACCACATCACTGGAATGGCGTAGCGGTGATTCCTAGCAAAAAGGTCGCTGGGGCTGTGATCGGCGTGCTACCTCTCATTGATAGAGTCATTCTGATAAAGCTGCAAAGCAGACCAGTTAATACAACATCATTCATATTTACGCTCCAACATCAGAAAAGCCAGAAGAAGATATCAAGGAGTTCTACGCACTTGTACAAAAAGCACTAAAATATACCAAGATGAACGAGCTTACCATCATCATGGGTGAGTTCAATGCCAAAGTTGGCAAAAGCAGAATAGAAGACATCGTCGGACAACACGACTTAGACAAAAAAAAAACGAACGGGGAGACCGACTTATCAAATTTTGTAGGGAAGAAGATTTTACTATTGCTGACACCTGGTTTAGACTTCCACCGAGACGACTTTAGACGTGGAAGTCACCTGAAGATACAGCCAACAATATCATCAGAAACCATCTAGACTTTATTCTCATTAACAAAAGATTATAGAACAGCTTGACTTCGGCGAACACCTTCCCAGGAGCAGACGTCTCATCAGACCACAACCCATTAGTAAGCCAGATAGAACTCAAACTAAAGAAACTCATTAAAAGTAAAACTAAACGGAACCTGGATTATGGCACTCTAAAAGACCCCGTAGTTCGTCAGAACGTAAGAGACGTAATGAGAGAAAAATTTATTATCTTTCTATAATTAGAAACTTTGTGAAACGATTTACTGAGTAACAAATTAATTAAAAAACCTGCTAGTAGGTAATTACTAAACCGAATAAATAAAAAAACTTTGCAGAAACTTACAAACATATTTAAAAACGTTAAACCAATTCTTTGTTTTCCCGTGAAAACACCAACCAGGAAACTTTATTCTTCGTTATCGTTGACTGCTTACAAAAATGAATAATTTATAAAGGTACTTTTCAAACAAAACGCTGCTTTTATACTTTTGTACAAAAAACGACGATTTATCCTTTTCCGTTGTATGTTCTTGGTCTGAGCTAAGTGAGAACTCGGAGTCCAATTTATTTAAGTTGGTTTTATTTTAAAATTACACGATCAATTCAATAAAATTATTATCCAGTAGTATAGAATAATTTATATTATATTATATATATATATATATATATATATATATATATATATATATATATATATATATATATATATGTATATATATATATATATATATATACATATATTATACATATGTATATACAGGCTGATCCTTAAATAATTGTACAAAAAGAAACCGTAGATTCTGCACTTTAAAATATAAGAAGAGATACACGGTGTTACAGAGGAAATTTAAAATTTTATTTTTCGCTATAACTTTCATGTTTGTAAATATTTATAAATAAAAATTTACAATTCGATGCTTTAAAATAGGAGAAATTATAATTTTATACTTACTTTGATGTAGCTGATAGAGGGGGCCCCATATGCCACAAATGTGGCATATATTTGCGCTTAACTTTTTTGCTCCTTAAGTTGACGCTATTTTTGTTAAAAAATATTAAAGATGCATTATTTTTACAAAGAAAAGGCATACCTGTTTAATCACTTCAAAATTCAACCGTCTTAGAGATCAGTCAGCTACAGAATAATTCTTAGTTGTGATATTTTTGCAGTAAAGCACTGAATACATGTGGATAAGCATAACAAATGGTTTGTTCTTATTAAAAGAGCTCAAAGTTGATAATGTAACATCACAAAATGCTTTGTTATGGCTGCTAAATGTCTTATTGGAGAGAAGCTTTTATCTTCTTCTGTAGGTGCCGTGTCCGTATTCAGACGTTGGCTGTCATCATGTTAATTTCCTTTCTCTATCGCTTCTATAAATTTCTATAGTGGCGTTTTATTGCTTTTTCTCTATTGTAAAATGCTGAGACAAGCGTCACGGAAGAAGCGCTACGAGACGGCGTCACAAGGAGTAGCTTCACGAAATAACTGTCTTCACATTGATTTCCTACTCTCTATCAATTCGTTTCTAGTCATCATATATTTTTTAAAGTTAGTTGTTAATAAATTCCTTTTAAACTATAATCAAATTTTATTTGATTATAGTTTTTATACTATTTTATCTTATTTATTTTATATAATAATTAAATTTACTATTAAATTAATGATCAAATATCAAATTTATATTTTATTATTAACTTAATATTTAGTCTTACTTTGACGGGTTTGTATTATGTTGATACGTTAGCAGGTGGCGCTACTAGCAAATATAATTTATTAAATTATTTTATTATTTGTAATATAATTTGTTTAAAATATAAATAATAAATAAATTTTAAAATTACTTTATTAAATGTTAAAAACATTTAAAAAATATAGAAAACAGAGTAAAAAGCTATGCGCTTTTCTACAGTGCAAGCTACTGCACCTACAACCTATTTTTGAAGCCAGTTTTGATGCTAGTAGACAACTTCAATGTATTACGGGAAATTTTAACATAGTAGGCTGATGTCACCAATGCTTTTGACAACTATAAATAAGTCTTGTTTCGATTAGTTAGTGATTTTTGTAATATCTAGTTTATTTTGGTTTATTAAAGAAAAGCAGAAAATGCCGAGGAGTAATAATTTTTTTACTATGGATATGAGAAGAAGTATTTCAAAAGATACCCAAACAGGCTACAACCTAATCACCAAACCTTTAAACATATCTTTTGGAATTTAGGCGAAAGTGGTTCATTTCGTCCTAAACTTGAGAAATTGGGCCGACCGCAAATCATTACGCCTGATCAGGAAGATGAAATAATGGTTCACGTTGACGATGATTCTCAAATAAGTACACGACATTTATCTTCAGCGTTAGGAATCAGCAACTTCAGGTCTAAAAATCCTATACCGTAAACATATTTATCCTTACCATTTTACACGTGTGAAAATCTATTGTCAGCAGATTTACCTTTAAGGTGCAGATTTGCAAATGATATCTGAAACAGGTAAAATCTTAACCACTCCTTCGTCGATGGAATATTTTTTACGAATGAAGCTACATTTACACACTACGGTCTTTTGAATTTAAAGGCAAATCATTTCTGAAATACTGAATTTCCTCATGTTAAGAGAGAAAGGCATTTTCAACATGAATTTCAAATGAAGGTATGGTCTGAAACCATTGGTAATCAGTTTTTACGGACATGCGAATTACCTTGTAATTTGAATGGTGAGATTTATTTACATTTTTTACAAAATGATTTAATTGATTTGTTAAAAGAATTTTCTTCAAACTTAAGACAAAATATATTGTTTATGCAAGATGGTACACCACAATATTATAGAGAGGGGGCAGTAAGAACATACTTAAATACAACTTTTCTGAACGTTGGTTTGTTCGTGGTAGTCATGTTCTTTGGTTATGCGGAGGGATATTAATATAATTATCTAATTCATAAAAAATCCCAAAGGTATACTTATTATAATACTTATAATAAATACTGCAGCAGTTTCTTTAGAACCAATGATGCTATTTAATATGAGACGATCTTTTATGGAATGAATTGACAAATTGACATATGAGTTAAAGAAGATAGTGGACAGACATATTAAGCACTTACTTTGACAAAAAGTTTAATGTTATTTAGTTTAACTATTTTTTAATTTGTTTTGTAAATAAAATGTTTTGATTATTACTTTAATTTAATCTAAAACGTAAAATTTTTTATGTAGAATCCTAATATTCTCTTATTTTTTCAAAATATATTATTAATTATCTTGCTGATGTATTTATTTTATTTAATATTTTGGTAACTATTAACTTTAGTTAAACGTATCTCATATCAAAATTCAGAAGTAATAATGTTTTTGTCTATTTTTCCTTCGTTGCCTGGAGTAATTGCGTTAAATCAGAATTATGTAGCTGATTTGTAAAATACGATTATCTCGAAAACTATTGAGTTTTAAAGTTGATAACAAGTATACGTTTTTTTTTGTTAAAATAATGTACCTATCTTTAATATTTTTTATCACAAATACAGATAACTTAAATAGCAAAAAAGTTAAGTGCAAATTTTTGCCACATATGTGGCATATGTGGTGCCCTCTAGCAGCTACATTAAATTATGCATTAAATTGTAATTTTTCATATTCAAATGTACCTAGCTGTAAATTTTGTACATAAATGGCCGCAAACATGAAAGTTATAGCGAAAAATAAAATTTTAAATTTCCACTTTAACACCCTGTATCTTTTTTTTAGTACCCGGCCACGCTTTGTTGTGGCTTGAATACGTATTATGTTTAATTTATTTAACAGAGGAATAAGTAAATACCATGAAATCCATACCTAAGAGCTGTTAGCTTAAAAAAATTGACAATTGACAACATTTATATTATCAAATAAACATAATACATAAAAAAATTTATTTTTGAGTTTATATAGAAATTTTGTTATGGTTAACTTTTATATAAATTGAGTTCCATAAAGGAGGTATGAAAAGTTTAATTTTTACTTCAAATAATTATACTATTTTAAATTATACCTATTAATGAACATTTAATTAATCGCTAATTGGTGCAAAATATTTTTCGTTAATTTGTTTTTGGCTACTATAAATAAATGTGAGGATATAACAACACATAGCATGCAACATACAATTGACCACGTGAAAAACATGGATTCTCTAAATCCAAGTTGCAAACGGACATTGTCTGGCCTTGAGATTTGTTAATGGTCATCGTGAATGCTAATCGAACAGGAAGTTGAAGCCTTTTAAATGGTAAGATGGTATATGAGGGTATCATTCACATATGGGCAACAGGACGATTTCTCCTTCAAATTTTCCAGTCAAAATAGTTGCTATAATAATATTTCCAGGGATAATTTTAATAACCAAACGTGTGCCCCTGTGTATATTCTGGGGGATTTTAAATTGAGTAGCAGAATAATTAATGAACAAATTTTTAACTGACGATTGTGTGGCATCCTTGGTATATCCAAAAAATTTAAAAATTACGTTGGATAATTTACTGCTTCGCCTTCATTGTGCGCTCACTGAGCCAATTATTATTCAAGTAATTATTCTAGAAGTTACAATTAAAAAATTATTAGGGTCACTCATTGAGATAAAAATATCCTATGTCTAAGTTGGGCCAACAAATACATTTTCACCAAATTTTATTGCAATCGGTTTAGTAGTTTTTGAATATTAGCTTGGAGAAACACCACGACACGAGATTTTTATATATAAAGATAAAGTGAAACAGCAATGAGTTTAAAAATTTTGTAATCTATATTTATTTCAAAACATGCGCATGTAAAACCGCATGTACACTGTATATTAAAATTATTCAATATTTTCAATTAAAGTGTTTGTTTCTCTACTCGAGGACTATCGAGCGTGACGGCTTGTGTAACTAAAAGCCCTTTTTCCCGTATTTCCGATTTTTAATACTCGCTGTGCGTTGGTATTATATTATAAATATATTAAAAATATTATTGGATGTAAAATTAAGATAAGCACTAGTATGTAGTACAGGACCATCGGGTATTGACGTAAAATTGTATATTTCCTTTTTAGTTATCATTTAAGATTGCCATGTTCAACTACTACGACAACTTGCCTAACTCTAGAATACTACTACGTTTCTTTAACATACTTCAATGCTAACTATAAGTAAATTTTACGTACTCACTGATTTAAGTCTAGTATTTTCTTTTTATTTCATATCTAATTAAAACAAAATGGTTTAATTTCAAGAAAAGTTTATTTAGGAACGATACAAATAAAAAAATCGGTTGCCTGTAAAGTCGGTTTTAGGGGCGAAGATTTTACGTGACAACGTCTTTTTCTCGGTAGAATATTTATTGATATGAATATTATTAAATTGCACAATAGGAACAAGGAATTGAATGAAAATAAGAATTGCACAAATTTTAACTATAGAAATATATTTTGTTTACTAAAACTCAGTTTCTCAACTTTTGTGTCAATCTAACAATTAATCAATCAATCATAGTTTACGATAATGAAATATTAGTGTACAATTATTTACCTTTATTGTTGTAGTTGTTGTAAATGACGAATCTAAGCACTCCACATTTTCACTACAGACACAGCTGACGATACTTTAACCACACGTGTGAACTTGTATTATGACGCTTTCTCGGTTTTCCAACGCCAAGAACGCTCGAGAAAGACAGAGACACAAGCACGCACCGATTCAACGCGCCTAATTCTCTAGTGCTGCGCGCGCAGCGGACCGATCATGTTTGAGTGGGAGAGAGACGCAAGGCATTCGCCGGTCCGGCGGGCCTCTCTCTCGTTCGGTGACTAATCGTAACAGACGTGAGCGGGCGTTACACTTTTTCATGAGTGACTCCGAGCCACAACCTAATTTAAGACGTTGTCACGTCAAAAACATTGAAATATTAATAACCCAAAGATAAACAACATAAAATAGATACTTTTGACATAGAACAGAATCTTATAATAATATGTACACGATAAACCTGTGCATATAATAAACATTACAAATATAGAAACGATAACCTTCTATTGATGTACACATTTCATTCACATTTTTATTTGATGCTCTCCACACAAGACACTCCCACACTTGTAACATTTGGTAGTTGTAATTCGTTTCTTTGCTGTAGAGCATAAACTACAGTAAGTCCGTTTTCCTTTCCCTTGGAGACCTCGGCGGTCTTCAGCAACATGCCTTAAATTCAAAAGCATGGAAAGACTCTCTTTGAGACTTCTTGATAAAGTTGGTATGGTTTGGAAATAAAATTTAGTCTTGAAAATGGCTCCTGTTTGTTTTTAGTTGCATTGTGATGGTAGATTACAAAAACGTTTACTCCTGCAGTATTCATCATATTGTAAAATATGCACAGCGGCCACCTACTAGTCTTCCTATTACAGCAAATGTTCTGAGACATTTGGTCCAACGTATCTACAGCCACTTTAGTTGAATTATATGTATGGATTATTTCGGGTTTTGTTGTTTCATGATTAATGTTTCCAGAAAAATGCATAGTTGAAAGTAGAAGAACTTAGTCTTATTTTGCTTAGGTTTATAAGATAATAAAGTCATGTTTTCATCGTACACAAACATACTTGAACCGCATTTCCAAGTTTTGTGATCGAGCAACTCCGGAGATATTTCTTCTTTATTTTTCCGGATTGTCCGAACATTGTCAAATTGTAAGAGGAAGATAATAATTTATTCGCAAGAGGGGTGCTAAAAAACCAGTTATCCATTGTCACATTACGTCTGCTTCCATGTAAAGGTCTCCTCAGGCTTGTGACAAAATGTTCTGCTAAAGGAATGCCGTTGGTTACAGTAGATCTACCCAGATACGGTGTTGCATTTATTACATATTTCGTAGCCACATCGCAAACCATAACTATTTTTATGCCCTATTTACTAGGTTTGTATAGCATATAAATACACTATATATGGACATCCTTCATATGGACACCTGGATTGTCACATATGGACTAGCTTTATAATTTTTGACACAGTTTTCAATAAAAAAGTTCGAAATTTTAGATATTGTTGTTAGAGTTGTTTGTCTAAGTTGCGTGTTTAATTACATTTGTGAATGTCAGTTTGTCACCTTCTACATAGAATATATCTGAAAATTCTGTACAAATATTTAAAACTTGTTCCTTTTTTTTTCGGGATTCAAATGGTCAATTCTCAGTTGTTCTTTTATAATTTGTTCTGTGTCTATAGTTGGATATTCACTGTGCTTTTGGTTGAAAGAAAAAATCGGCTCCATGTGATCTGTATCTTGTGTTGATGTTCATGTGTTGATGTTCAAAAATTCGATACTTTTTGGCATTGCATTTGCATTGATGACGGAAGTACAAAAGTCTCCATCTTCGTTTACATGGACTAATGCATGAGGAATTCGGACGTTTTCTATTTCTTGAGATGACAATATTGCAGTTATCTAGTATTATCTAGTATTTGATAGATTGCAGTTTAATCTAAATATTTGTTCGGTGCGGCCATCAATCGTTATTCGATTTATGTTTTCATCAATTCTTTTTCTCTCTGGTCTAGAGATGTGTTGATATTGATCTCTAGTATTTTCGAGAAATGAGCTATTCTTTGTCGGTGGATTATTTTCTGTGGACTTATGTGTTTCTTGTCCAACTTTATGTATGGTGAGGATTTTGAAGTTTGTATGAAGTATTCTAGTTTTAAGGTCACACACATGCATAACGATCTAGAAAATCTAGACATATTATACCATCGAAATAAATTGTAAATAAAAACTTTATGAGGGTTGCCTTTAGTAACAGGAATAAGGACAGATTCTGTAATTAGCAGTTTTTTGTCAGTTATGCCTTGTATGGTTGCTTTTTCAGGGAATCTATTTCGATAATTTCGTGCAGTATTCTCTTTAAAAACTGTGATTCCTGCACCGGTGTCAATTAAAAGTTTAAAGGTATTTGTAGCGTCATTGATAAAGTATAAATTTTTGAAGGTCATGATGTGAAAGGGGCTTACAGAAATGTTTGTTCGGGGAAATTTAGATTTTAATCGAAATTGTCCAAATTCAGGGTTTAAATTTGTTCCTGTATATTCACAATATCCGTTAAAGGAGTCGTATGAATTGGGGGATGGTTTTGGTGGAAAGCGATAGAAAATTCTGATACTCCTCTGAATCGGGTATATCATTGATTTAATCGTAATAATGTTCGGTTTCAAGATTATTTTCTATATAGTAATCTCCATTAGATTCTATAAATTCATCAGGGTATTCATTAAAAACACGAGGCCTTTGTTGGTAATTTTGTAAATTTGGATTTCTTTGGATGACAGATGGGCGATGTTGCATTTGATTTTGAGACATAAAAGTCTCTGTGGGTTTGAATTTTGTTGATTGGAAGGTTTTGAATTTTGGTAGTTGTGAGGTCTATTATATTGATTTTGAAAAGAAGGTGGACGTGAGGAACGGCATTCGTTACTTAAATGGCCAATACGACCACTCTTTGTGCATTAGAAAAATTAGATGAGGGTCTTCTCATCGGTTGGGGATTTTTTTGATTAATATCTTTATTTGATTTTTGTGTTTCGAAAAATGACAGCTGATGCTCCCATCGTATACGATTGCTAGATTCGATAAGATCAGGAGGGTTACTAGCCCTAATAATTTGTCCTAAACAAGGCTCTAATCCCGTTAAGTTAAAAGAGTATTTAATGCCATAGAATCGATTAAATTGCATTGGGCGATCTTTTAGTCTGAGGTTAGGTTTGATTTTTGGATTAAGGCGTGCATTTTTGCATTCAGGACTTGTAGTCTATAAAAGAAGGTTAAAGGGGATTGATTTGATAACTGTCAAAGTCCTTGTAGTTCATGTATTAAATAAGTAAGGTCTCTGCTATCTCCAAAATGAAGGTTTCATAAATTGTTAATTTCAGTGTAGAAACTTGGTTTTCTCGAATTTATTCTACTCTGCCATTCTCCTAATGTGTTCGTTCCACTTCTGTTTTCGTTTTGCCACTTATCCATTCATGCCTTTTATATTGCATGATCTTCTTATGTTTTCGCTTCTCTCTCTATCCAACAGACTTTTTCCTGATATTCGTCGAAGTATTTTCATCAAACAATTTGTGATCACAAAACAAATTTGTGATCAGTGTAGAAGATTTGTGTGTGGTGAGCACCGAAAGCCACAAAAATCATTTGTGGAAACTGTTGCAATAACCAATAAAGTGAACTTAAATTGTTTTACTAAGCGTTTAGAGGTTTAGTAATATCTTGATAAAGTAAATTTGGGTGAAATAATAATAAAATGTATGTAATAAGTTTTACTTGTAGCAATAGAAATCAATCACGAAAATAAACGTCAAAGTTTAAATACGAACATAAAAGTTTTCCGCATTTTAGAGTTTAATTTCAGTTTATTTATAAATAGTTAAGTAAAAATTACAGGTAAAACCAGTAAGTGAACACATCATATTAGTTTTCATTAATATAACGTGATCAACCAGTTTTTGGTTGATTTGTAATTTAACAATTATCAATAAGATACGACTCAAGAAACATTATTCCAGTCTTATTACCTCTTTGATTTCTAGTCAGGTCCATATTATTTTTAAACACATGTCCCGTGTTAAAATAAAAAATAGAACCTAATATTCAGTAGCTATTCTATTCCTATAAACCTATTCATCAGCAGCTTCTACACAATTTCCCTCAAAACATCAACCAATTGTCTTCAGTGCTTTAGAAAATACGCGACTGCAAGATTACTTAATTCCTTTGGGTAACCTAATTCATCCCAAAAATATTATATTTTCCTCCCGACTATCCAATAATCGGATTTGCATGTACCTTGCAAACAAACAAATCGTGGACGAATTTATGCAAAACCATGGACACATACAAATCCAGAACAATATTGTACAAGCTGGAAGATTAATCTCACCAACGGAACGTATTGTTTTTTCAAACGTATGTCCAACAATACCACACAGTCTGTTAGTTGATTATCTACAAAGTATTGGACTTAATATGGTCTCTCCTGTCACTTTTCTAAAAATCAGTTCCACCCTTCCCGAATATAATCATATTTTAAGTTTCAGAAGACAAATATACGTCAGTCCCCATAATATCTCCTTACCCGACTCATTCACCTAAGACTTCGATAATACAACATATCAAATATTCTTATCTCAAGAAACTATGGCCTGTTATAACTGCAAAAAGTCTGGACATATCGCCACCAACTGTCCCGATAAACTAGAATCAACAACAAATTTAATTGATTCTAATAACAGTCAATCTACTACTCCTTTCTCTCCTGACATCATGCCTCAACCTGCAGCAATATCCATATCAAACGAACAAATCTCCGTCCAAGAAAAATTAGCAAATAATCTGAGCAATCCTAACGGTCAAGAAGTTAACACCATGGAAAGCTGCAAAGTAATTAATATCGATCTTCAGCAAAAACGTAGTATCAATAATAATGAATTCTTACGTCTCCAGAAACAACTCATACAAAAAAATCATTTACTGTACCTACATCCAAACCTAGAGTCAAGAAAGTTAAAAGCAACGAGGAGAACATATGCATAAAATCAACAAAATCATATGACCTTGAGCCTGCCAAAGATTCTATCCGAAATCATTTACCCACATTTGTTCAACATTTGACCAATTAAATCTACTTCTAAGCAATGTTATCGGCGCGCAAGATCCTTCTAACATAATTCAAGAGTTTACTTTTGACCTTTTGGGATTAGCTCATATGCTAACTAAAGTTCATCCCCAATTAAAAGATAGATCAACCAAACGTTATATCACCTTCTTAAGAAAGAAAATCCTTCGACACTTGGGTAACGACATCTCTGAATCCGAGGGCGAGTCATCTCAGATTAACCCGTAAATTCATATTTTTCGTATATAATACAATTCACTAAACTACTGCAATGGAATATTGATGGATGATATATAGATGGATTTTTCCATCGACTTCCAACCTTACAAAAACTTATTTCTGAATTCTCTACCGAAATAATTAGTCTCCAAGAAACAAATTTAAACCCCCAAAAAAACAATAATTAAAAATATTTTAACATTTTTAGAAAACATAGAGTATATGACAATAATTTCTCTTCAGGTGGTGTTATGACACTTGTCAAAAAATCTTTGGTTGCAAATGTTTTCCCTGTCAATAGTTACATTGAAGCTATAGTTATAGAGATCACCGCTCCCGTTCCAATTTTTATTTGTAACATTTACCTTCCATCTAGTTCTTCAGCTACATATAAAGATTTAAAAAGCCTTATCGAACAGATACCCTCTCCTTGAATCATTGTAGGTGATTTTAACGGTCATAACTTTATTTGGGGCTCTAAGCGTACTGATCACAGAGGAAAACTTTTAGAAAAGGTAATGCAGGACCTTCAATTAAATTTTTTAAATAATGGTTCACCTACAAGATTTTACATCTGCACTGGAGAATCATCCGTGATAGATTTAAGTTTCTGTGATCCAGATCTTGCTCCGCGTCTCTCTTGGACTGTTCTCGAGTATACTTATGGTAGCGACCATCACCCTAATAACATTGAGAATCTCTCAGGTCAGCCTTGCCCAATATCCTTCTTGCCCAAATGGAATATAAATTCGGGTAAGTGGATCGATTTTGAAAATTATATAGATCAGACTTGAATTATAATATAAACGATTCTTTAGGTACTTTTAATAGTGTCTTATCTTGCAGAGTTATCTTGCAGAGTGCGGAGCTCTTCATCGGCAAAACAAAGCCCATTAAAAATCATGTTCCTGTGCCTTGGTGGGATTCGGTGTGTAACGGAGCAGTACGTGCCAGCAAAATAGCTTTTAATAGATTTAAGAAGCATAAAACACTCTAAAATAAAATTATCTACAAAAAAATTAAGGCTAGAGCTCAACGTTTAATAAATCAAACAAAAAAAAACCAGTTGGGCCCAATAGGTCTCTAGCATTAACAGCTCCACTCCTGTAAGAGAAGTATGGAAGAAAATACGTAAAATTTCTGGTATAAAGGAGTCATCCCCAATATCTAGTCTCAAAATAGGTAATCAAATTGTGACCTCTCCTCTTGAAATTGTTAATGCATTAGCTAAAAACTACAGAGAAATGTTTTCCAATGAAAATTTTGACCCTGTATTTCTGGAAAATAAACTAGAGGCCGAAAGGTCTAACCGCTATTTAGAAAACTATAACATTCCATAAAACGCTCCTCTTACGTTACAAGAACTAAACAACTCACTGAACGATCTAAAAGAAACAAGTCCTGGGCCTGACGATATCCCAACTATTTTCTTAAAACACCTACCCACTTCTGCTAAAAATTACATTTATTTAACTTCATCTAGCAGCGACACCAGTACCCATCTGTTTGGTTAAAATCTATCATTTCCCCATTTCTCAAAAGCAAAAATCTCGTCTAGACCCTAATTCCTATAGACCGATAAGCCTAACTTGTGCAATGGGCAAGATAATCAAAAAAATTATTAACTCAAGGCTGACTTGGCATCTAGAAAATTCGAACTTATAAACGAACAAAATGGTTTTCGACAAAACCTTTTCGGGATAGATAACATATTAGACCCGGAAAGTGATATTCACGAATCTCTGGCAACAAAACAGCATTGTATCGCAGTATTTTTTGACTTAAGAAAAGCTTTTAATACATGTTGGAGATTCAACATTTTAAAAAAGTTACAGTCATAGAACATTCGTGAAAATTGCCTTCATTTTATTAAGAACTTTCTAGAAAACAGATCTTTTCGTGTAAGAGTTAACAACAACTATTCCGAAATGCAGGAGGAAGAAAACGGTATCCCTCAAGGATCAATTATTAGTCCTACACTTTTTTTAATTGCTATTAATGATATAATTAAAAATCTCAAAAAACCTTTAAAAGCACGTTTATATGCAGATGACTTGGTGGTTTATGTAAAAGGCAAAGATATTAATTTAACTTCAACAATTTTGCAAAGTTTCTTACAAAAACTCGAAAAGGTCTCGCGATACTGGTTTTTAATTCTCGGTTACAAAAACCGTTGGTATGGTATTCTCAAAAAAGAACTTCTCAAATAATCCCAATCTCAAGTTTTTTGATACATCGCTATCCTTCAAATCATGTGTAAAATTCTTAGGTATGTGATTTGATAATCAACTTATTTGGAAAGAACATATTAGACAATTAGTTTTGACTTGTCATAAGAAACTTAACCTAATGAGAACACTGTCAAATAGATATTGGGGCTCTGATCTCTCTACCTTACTTACAATCTACAGAACTCTAATTAGATCAAAAATTGATTATGGATCAATCGCTTACGCCTCTACTTCCCCCACATTGTTAAAACAGCTAGACTCTATTCACAACACAGCACTTAGACTCTCTCTTGGCGGATTTTGAACGTCACCGGTGAAAAGTTTATATTCTGAAAGTGGGGAGCCTTCATTATATCACCGCCGAATTTCCTTAACACTTTCACACGCAACGTCAATAGCCTTAAATGTAAACAAACCTCTATTTAATAATACGTTAACTAATAAATATATAAATCTCTTTACCAATAGTACCAAACATAAGCCTTACTATGAGCGAGTACGGTGTTACCTGAGATGTCTTAACCTTTAACTACGGGCGCCCCTCCATTAGTCATAACTACGTGCGCGGTGTATTCTGTACACCACCTACTAAAAACGCAAATAAAAGCCACAACTAGGTATTTTTAGTACATATATTGTATATAATAAATGTAGGCATATATTTAAGAGAATTTCTTAACATAAAAAATAATACATAACGAAAATATAAAGATTAGCAACAAATATAAGAACAAAAACTCAACCACTTCTTTTTCTCTAAAAATAACCTTCTTGAGATTCTTGTATATTAGCTTAACATTAAAAATATTATAAAACTAGTATTTAAATCTAAAAACTAGGAGTAAATAATCATTCACAAATGAACATATTTGAGAATATGTGTGCTATTCACTTTCGTTTTCTTCCTCGTTTGCGTCTACTAAATTACAATTTGCACAAATTGTAACAGAGTGCTCTTTACAAACCATTCTATTACATTTGTTGCAAGATATTGTTGTAACTCTATTTTTGCTCCTTCCACAACAATGGCACCTCCCCCGTTTTTTTGCTGGTGGTTCTTCATCGTGGTCATCTTGTACGTTTTTGTATTTCTTCAAGAATATTTTTAAATCCAGAGGTAAACTCTGTATTTCCGCCCTCTCAGAAAGATGAGGTCTTATCAATGCCAATGATAATTCTTTTAGAAAAACTCTTCTATATTTTTGAGGATTGTCGATGTTGGCAGCATTGTACAGGATCTGGCTGTTAATTTCGGCAATATTCAGGAGTTAAAAAAACAATGCCATTGGCCATCTTCGTGTTCTTCGGGATACCGAATAGGTACTGCACATTTTGTCTACAGTGTCTACGCCTCCTTTATATGAATTATAGTCTAAAATTATCATTGGTTTTCCTGTTTCGGGATCTACTGTAGAATTACTGTGCATGGTAGATAGGAGAATGACAGCTTTATTTTTTTTTGTGTGTAGGATACAATGGTAACTTCTTTTTGAAAACCAAAAGTGGATGATCCAATTGGTGTGTTTTTTCTTGGTAAAAACTCTGGAGGTAGTTCCCTTTTATTTCGTTTAAGTGTGCCAACCATCGTTATCTTTTCCTTCAAAAGGTCAATTGCCAACGGATAACTCGTATACCAATTGTCGCATGTTAAATTACGGTTTTTACCTTTCCAAGGTTAAAGCAGCCGATGGGTTATATCCGTTGGTGTGTTAGATTTTTTATAGGGCCCTTCCGGTTGTTGACCACAATACACCTTAAAATTGGTGACATAAACAGTCTGCGCGTCACATAACACAAACATTTTTAAGCCATACTTTGCAGGTTTACTTGGAATGTATTGCACAAAGTTGCATCTACCTCTAAAAGGTATCAACATTTCATCGATAGTCATTTCTTCTCCCAAGGAATAGTTGCTGCTACAGTTTTTCATAAACGTATCAAGAGTAAAGCGAATTGCAGCAAGTTTGTCAATTGATTTTCGGTCCTTTCGAGTATCTTTGTTGTCAAACCTAAGAGCAGCAAGCAAAAATAAAAATCGATTTGCGCTCATACAGGCTCGAAAGATTTCTGAGCCGGTACCATCTTTTGTCCACAATTCGAGGAAGTGTGTATGATTTTGTTTTTTAGTCCCTGCAAGAAATAATAATCCTAATAATGCCATGATTTCCTGTTTAGTCGTATCTTTAGCCCGTCTTGGCCGTTCATAATTTAATCGCATTTTTGCAATCTGCAAATTTGTACATTCAACTATATTTTCTATGATTTCATTTGTGAAGAGTTCTTCAAAAGCACTTAGTTCCGTAGTAACATCTCTCGCACAAACTGTTGGCCCAGGAAATATCTTGACAATATTTTTTGAAGGAGTTTTAGTAAATTTGCTAAGAAGGGATTTCTTATACCATTTAGTTTTTCTGTCTTTTGCTATAAAATAATCATTGTCTTCATCAAGATCTGAACTGTTTTCAATGTTACTGTTTGTGTCCGAGTCAATCGTATATTGATTTTCGTCATTCAGATCAACTTCTGATTCAGTGTCGTGCTCCGTTTTTTCTATTAGCTCGTCGTCTGAAGTATCTGGGTCTCCACCAACATCTTCATCAGATTTTTCCTCAAATATAGCTTGAGCCATAGCTCTAAGTTCATCTTCTGAGAGTTTTAGGGGATTTCTTACTGGTACACGATCCCTGCAAAGTAAATATTTTGTAGTACCTCTCGATTTATAAACGTTACGAGAAATATATAGAGGCAACGTTTGTAATTTTTATTATTTATTTCTAATTAATATTTCAAAGAGACATGACCGTATTGCTATGGAAGAAAGAACATGAAAAAACAAGACCACAAAAACAACTAGAAGGTCGTTAAATAGTCCAATAATAGGTACTCACAAATATCCAAATAGATAACGGTATATTAAGTTATGAGAAAATGCTAAAATAAAATATTTGATCAAATGTATTATCATAAAACTAGTTTTATTATAATAAAATGAAAGTTTTATTAAAATTTTAATAACAAATTACAAATTCTTTTATTCAAAACGTTGCAAAATATCTAGCTTTTGTTACATATAAGTCGCTATACATTAATAATGCTATTTTTTAGTAGATAAACGTAATATAAATCTCACAAAATTTACTTACATAACTAGGTGCTTGGTGTACCACATGCACCACTGGTAAACTTCTCCTGAATTTTTCCAACCGTCAGTCTATCTCTGCAGCAATCAATTTTACAACTGTTGAGGTTTATAGCTGACACATCAGAGATAGGTTAGGTAGAGGGACACGTGCGCAACCAGTGCTTATCAGAAATAGCGGCCAATTTAGTGCGACTGGTGTACTGAGTACACCGTAGCCCGTAGTTAAAGGTTAATATCGAATTTTCAATTACCTTTTCAATTAATATTAAAAGTCCCTCTCCTAGGATAATACCCCAAATTTAAATACTTGTCTAACCGAATACAACAAACATATTAACTGTTACGCAAAGATTAGGAAAAATCTAGATCTAATTTTCTATCAGCATTACGAACATTGCTATAAATTCTTTACAGATGCATCTAAGTGTGATAAAGGAGTAGGTGCTGCATTCGTTACTCCAAGCGATACATATCAATTTCGTCTTCCAACCTTCTTTTCGATTTTCTAAGCTGAGCTCTATGCAATGTTTAAAGCTATCATGCATATAAATTCTAATAACATTCCTAACTCTGTTATCTTAAGTGAAGGCTCAACTAGAACTCATGAAGGCTCAAGAAAATTCTGGGAGTATCAGATTTATATGGATTCCATTCCACATTGGCATTGCTGGCAACGAAAGTGCGGACCAGTGCGCAAGTGAAATTGCTAAATGTGCCGATATAGAAAAAGCCGAGAACCGAAATACTGCGAGTGATATAAAAGCTTTTATTATAAAAAATCGAATTTTGTGCAAGTGGAAAAACGAATGGCAATCTTCTCAAACATCACTGAAGCAAATTAAAAATGACGTTATAGCTTGGGAACCCTCAACCAGGAACTGAGGAGAAAAATTGGTGATAATGAGATTACGAATTGGACACACGAGACTTACTCACTCATATTTACTGTCCAAAAGTGATCCACCTATTTGTGAAACATGTAATGTACAAGTAACCGTTAACCATTTATTAATTCAATGCCATAGATTTGTCAATTTTCTTCTTGCATTTAACATACCTAACAGTTTAAGTAATTTATTAGGCACTAATTTTTCACTTAGTAATATTGTAAATTTCTGAAAATCTATAAGAATATTTTATAAACTCTAATTTTGTAATTCTGTAGCCGCCGCTAATATACGATTATGGTGGATGCGGCTGTAATTTTTGAACTTGCGGCTGTTTTCGTACTTGTTCCAGTTGTATAATGTAACAAAAATATGGTCGGTAACTTTTTCCCGTGTCCTGAAAATATGATTAACCGGCAATAATTTCGTAACCTATTAAAAAATACATAGTATTTAAATGGCACATTTAAAATTCTTGGGAGTTATGAAAATAAAATCACTAAATTACGTTTCATAAGTTTTGGATTATTGCATATTTTTACATTTTTTCAGAAAAAATAAATTACCTAGAAACTAAAAAATTACTCAATAAATGTAGTTTATTTGTTTTCATAATTAAAATATATTCCTTAAACTTTTTTTTTTCGGTTTCAGTCTTTTTTATTTAAATAAAAACAAACTGTACCTAATGAGCATAATACTTTTCTAAAGGCTTATTTTAAATATTTGTTTATTACGTTTAGTCTACCATAAATTTCGACTTTCTTTCAATTCAGAACATACAATTCATAAAAATATCCAAAGGTTCTTATTTGCATTCGACAATATAACGTTTGAAAAGAAAGCAAATTATCAGTGCAAATATACCGACGATTCTTGAATAATTTACATAGAAAAGGATACTCTCGAGAATAGTCTTATCAGTGCATTGTTCCGTTTCCTCTTGGGTACATATCCAATAAAGTTTTGGAAATGGAAAATCGGGAATACGTGAAAAGCTCTTCAGCACAATAGCAAATTGTATCAGTTTTACAAAATATCGAGTACACATTAAGGACACAAATTGTAAAGAAAATTTTTTTAAGCGGTTAAAAAGTTTTTAGCGAAAAGAAATAAAAATAATTTCATATTGATCTCTAAATTAATTGGGCGTCATAAAAATCGCCTTTATATTATTCATAAAGTTAACTTAAAATTTGTTATATTTATTACATTAAACAGACTATAATAATGTGTAAAATAATAATGTGAAAAGGATGGTAAACTTGGTTCGCTATTCCCAGTCCGAACTGTCTAATGAATTTAGTAATTATTTTTTTGCAAAGTTAGTTACTTTTTGACAGACTAAAAGTGGCTGGAAATTACTATATAACCAAGCACACGTACTCATAGCCAATATTAATTGGTAAACAAACTAAATAGTAAATAAAATAGAACTTTGCGAATTACCGACAATAAATATTTATTTATATGCACCATATAATAAATAGTTACGTTAAATTATAAAAACTAAAATATATTTTTTAAATATATACTACCCAAAATTTGATGGGTTTAGTATACACTTCCACTATTTAGAATAATTCTTCTTTTTTTAAGAAAGAAGTCTGCAATAGTAGGATACTTGAGCTATTAATACTGAGAAGTAGGAATTGTTGTAGGTTTCCGACAATGAATCTGTCAAAATATGCCCGAGCTAAGCGAATGGAGTTTATAGTAGGCGGACAGTAGACTAGCGCGAAGCTTTATACATATTTTCTGTATTTTTAAAATTTGAATAATATTTTTTATTATTATTTTATCCCAGATTTAGCCATACGGCTCTCACTCCCTCTAAGGGGAAAATTCACTCATCCCAGATACCTACGGTATCAAAAGGATTGAGCTCTGGTGGGACTCTTTCCGTGTTATCGAGCCCTAGGTGACTTGGTATGCTGGAGTATCTCCCAAAAATTTTCGTACACATCTGAATGTTGAGAGAAGTACAGCTTTCTGCATGGTCTTGTAGAGATGTTCATTCAGACCTAGCTTTCTTATGTTTTCTAGGAGGTTCTTCGGAATAACTCCAGTAGTAGAGAGAATAATAGGTATTGTCTGGGTACTTTCCATTCTCCACTGTCTTCGTATTTGAATTTCCAGATCCCTGTATTTGGCGATCTTTTCGTTTTGTTTAATTCGAAGATTATTGTTGTTGGGTATCGCCACATCAATTAGTGTTGTTTGTCTCTTTAGTTTATTAACTAGTATGAGATCTGGTCTATTATGTGCCACTGTTTGGTCTGTGAGCACAGTGCGGTCCCAGTATAGCTTGTAGTTATCATTCTCAAGTATACTTTCAGGAACGTAAGTCCCAGTTTGATGGCTATCTCTTGATAAAGGATCTTTCCTACTGAGTCGTGCCGTTCCTTATATTCAGTTGCAGCAAATGCCTGGCAATCCCCGGTAATGTGTTGGATGGTTTCTTGAGCTTGACATCCATATCGGCATTTGTCATTTTGGACCTGAGGGCCTTTGACGATATATTTCAGGTAATTTTTTGTTGGTATAACCTGATCCTGAATGGCGAGTAATGAACCTTCTGTTTCAGGGAACAACTTTCCTGATGTCAGCCAATAGTTCGACGCTTTATTGTCGACGTGGTCTTGACTGACCTCATTAGGATGTCGCCCGTGAAGAGGTTTACCCATCCAGGTGCGCATTTTTTCGTCCTTAGTAAGATGGTTTATGCGCATTTCTGGTTCCCTCAGTTTGATCGGTGTTGTATCATCTACTGCACAAATCGCGCGATGTAGAGTAGATGTCTCAGCCTGCACCTGAAAATAAGTTCTTAAATTAGTAATGTGTTTTTCTAGTTGCTCACTTATATCCATAAGTTCTCGTCCTCCTAAATACCGCGGTAATGTCGTTCTTTCTACTGCACTTCGAGGATGGTGTTTTTGTGCCTTTGTGAGGTGTGTTCGTACTTTTCGCTGAAGATTTTCTATATCCGTTTTTGTCCACTTAACAATACCAAACGAGTAGCTAAGCGCGGAACATGCATAGGTGTTTAGTGCCTTAAACAAATTTTTACTATTAAGGTGTGAACGAAGCAGCTGTTTTACCCTTCGTATAAACTCAGTTGTTATCTCAGTTTTCATTTGCTTATGGTCAATCTTCCGCGCTTGCTTTATTCCGAGGTATTTATACATATCATTTTCACCCATAGCCTCGATGTTCTGGCCGTTTTGCATATCGAATCCACCGGGCTGAACCTTTCCTTTAATTATATTTAAGACACGGCACTTATTAAGGCCGAAGTGCATACTAATGTCATTAGAGAAATTTTCCACTGTTTTCAGCATCTGATCCAGGTGGCATCGAGTAGAAGCCAATAGTTTTAAATCATCCATATACAATAGATGATTAAACTTTGCCACAACAGTAGTGTTATTTTTGATGCTAAAACCTGTGTCAGTTGAGTTCAGTAGCTGAGATAGGGGTTTCATCGCTAAACAAAACCACAGTGGGCTCAACGAGCCTCCTTGAAATAGGCCACGGTTGATTGCATAATTTTCAGTTTCGATATTGTTTTCACCAGGTATTTGGAGGTGAATTTTTGTCTTCCAATCTGACATTATATGTTTTAAAAAGGTCACTATGTTATCATCGACTTTATATATTTTTAATATATCTACAAGCCATTCATGCGGCACTGAATCAAACGCTTTCTTGTAGTCGACGAAAGCAGTAAAGAGATTCCTTTTTTTGCTATATGCTTGGTTAGAAATGACAGAGTCGATGATAAGTTGTTCTTTGCAGCCCATGGAACCCTTAGCGCACCCTTTCTGTTGGGGCTCTATGATATTGTTTAGAGCACAGTGTTGGTAGATACGCCGGGCTACACAGGATGTGAGCAATTTATACAGAGTTGGAAGACAAGTAATTGGGCGATATTTGGTTGGATCTTGGGTGTTATTTTGATCTTTTGGTATTAAATAAGTTGTTCCCTGGGTTAGGAAAGATGGTATTTCCTGCGGATTAGAAATACTGTGATTAATTAATGCTGATAAGCACTCATGAATACTCAAAAACTTCTTAAGCCAGAAGTTTTGAATGCCGTCTGGTCCAGGAGATTTCCAGTTATGAAGCTCTTTGATAATATTTGAAACTTCTTCAGTAGTAAAGGGTTCGTAGGGAGCAGTAACGTAGTGTTGGCAGTTGTGCGCCGTATCTTCAATCCATCCAGCATTGGTGTTAAGAGCAGCTGGTGTGGAAAGTTGATTTCCCCAAAACTCATGGATTTCTTCTTGGCTTGGGTACGATTTATTGGCACTTTCTGCAGTAGAATTGAGTTTCCGATAGAACGCCTTTTCGGCATTCTCAAAAAGCATATTGTCGGATTTTCGTTTGTTACTAATTTTGTATCTCCTTAGTCGGCCTGAGTAAACGGAAAGTTTTTGTTTTGATGTATCCAGGCACTGTTGTGCTGTGTTGTTTGCTGGATTATATTGTGAGTGTCTTGCGGTGGTTATCATTATTTCTTCAGCTCTTCTGATTACTCTTCTACTTGTTGTCCCTCGAACATATTCCGTGATTTGACCAATGTCCCTTGGTAATGCTTCAATTTTAATAAGCAGCCGTTTTTCCCAAGGTGCAGCTCTGTTATATGTCCTTTCGATATTAGTACCCCGTCGTGTTCTGATCTTAATGCCCATTACATTAGCAATTGCTGTTGCTGCACAGTAAATCAGCATATGCAAATATTCTAATGTATGAGCTTCCACGATATAATTGGGTAGAACTTCAGTGTTCATCAATTGTAACAGCGCACCTAGTTTCTTACAAGAGTTTATTTTTGGTAGCTGTGGTCTGCTAAGTGGATTTGGATTTTATTATTATTATTATTATTATTATTTAAATAATATATATTAAAATCAATAAATAAATCCTTTATCATTAAATAAATCATTATGAGCTCCTAATGTCACCTGCTAACGTACGTTGACATTTACTATTCATGACATGACGTCTGTCAAAATTTTAAGTTTTAAAAACAATTTGCTTTTTACAGCCGTCAAAAGCAAGCAAATTTTGTGTTTTCGGAGAAATGGAAAAAGTCGAGTATCGTTCGGTGATTAAATTCCTCCACAAAAAGAGTAAAACGAATGTGCAAATCAAAGCCGACCTGGACGAAGTTTATGGCGAGGTTGCACCTTCGTTAGTACCAGTAAAATTTTGGAAAACTGAATTTGTTCGTGGTCGTACGAGTGTTTTTGATGATGAGCGTCCCGGGAGGCCAAATAAAGTCACCACGCCGGAAATGATCAATAAAATCCATGTTATGATTACGGCAGATCGTCGAATTAAGCTTCGCGAGTTAATAGAGGTCCTAAACATTTTCTACGAAGGCGTACACAATATCATTCACCATCATTTGGACATGAAAAAGCTATACGCGCGATGGGTGCCGCGTTTGCTGACAAACAAGGCAAAGAGTGCACATTCGGTCGGAAAAGTGATGGCGACTGTTTTCTGGGATGCGAAGGGCATCACACACATCGATTACTTGGAAAAATAAAAAACAATCATAGGTGAGTACTACGCAGCATTATTGGAACGATTCGATGCCGAATTGCGTCGAAAACGCCCCGGTTTGGAACGCAAAAAAGTGCTTTTTCACCAAAACAATGCACCGGCTCACCGATCGGCCGTCACCATGGCAAAATTACACGAATTGGGCTATGAATTGGTTAAACACCCACCGTATTCCCCAGATCTTGCCGCGAGCGATTTTTTCCTGTTTCCAAACCTAAAAAAAGGCTCGAAAGACGCCATTTCGCAACAAATGATGAAGTCGTCGCTGAAACTTCGGCCTATTTTGAAGAGCTCATGCAAAATTACTATTCGGATGGGATAAAAAAAATTGGAAAATCGTATTACTAAGTGTATCGAGCTAAAAGGGGACCATGTTGAGAAATAAATCGATTTAATTCCAAAAAACTTGTGTTTTCTTGGAAAGGCTAGTTTTATATCAATCCACCCTCGTATTAACAAAGCATTCGTCATTTGCTTTTGACAGACCTGTCAAATTCAGACGAAATAATAAATTAATAATAAAATATAAATAAATAAGTATCATTTAATAGTTATTTAACGAACAAGTGTATTAATAAGGGCGATTAACAATTGAGATATATTAACGCGCGAGCGAAGCGAGTGCGTTAATGTTCGATATTGTTAATCGCCATTTTAATTCACGAGTTCGTTACAAAACTTTTCCGTCGACCGTACTTTTCAGAAATAAAAATATCTTAGTTTAAATTTTTATTTACTTAACGATAAATAATGACATACAATGACAGACAGTACTTACAGCGGCTACTTCATTTTAAATATTTTTTTAGTGGGAATATAAATAGGTATGTTTGGTTGCCTACACCACAGGTAACTGCCAATTACAGAGCGTTAAATGTGGTTAAGTTAATTTATACAAGCAATGTATGTTGTATTGCCTATAATGAAATCGTTCATTAATAGAAAATCATTCATTAATAAGGGTCATTAATCAATGAATCAATGATTTTGAGGGTGTTAAAATTAATCATAAATGGACGGTCGACGCAAATAGTAATTTTAACTAATATATAAACTAAATAAAATGTTTTAAAATATTTTTGTATGTAACTGGTTGTGGATTGTTTATTTAAACTTAATTATAGAAGTTTGTTTGAATTGACATTTAGGAAACTCCTATCACATATTCTCGTTACTCGATTTTTCGTATATATAATTGTGTAAATTTTTTGTTTCTAGGACGGTTAGAATAATAATTTAGAAATCTTATATAATTTTGTTAACAAAAGACATCAGAGCAGAATTTAGGCAGCAGAGATGAAATACCTCAGAAGAACGATCGGAGTAAAAAGAACTGATAGAATCAGAAATGAAGAAATAAGAGAAAGACTCAAAATCAAACCGATACTCGACTCAATCAAGGAGAAAAAATTGGCATGGTTCGGACATCTCACCCGAATGGACCATAATACACAAGTAAAAAGAGTGTGGGACGCCAAACCAATAGGGAAGAACAGAAGAGGAAGACCCATTAAAAAATGGAACCGTGACATCTCGCAGATACTGCAAAGTAAGGGTAAGACTTGAAAGAAAGCAACACAGATGGCATCCAATAGGAAGGAATCGAGAAAGTTCGTTAAGAGCTAGGACACCTCAGAAGACTGTCAAATATTGTAATTTAATGAATTGTATTATAAACGGCCCAACACCGAAAGGTACAAATGGGTCTACTGATTAAGTAAGTAAGTATATAATTTTGTTGCCATTTGTCCTTATGACTTTGGTATCTAAAAAAGGTATACTATTTTCATTTTCATACTCGACAATGAATTGAATATTTTGATGAAGTGAATTAAAGGTTGTTTGTACTGTCTGGGTATGGTTAAAAATGGTACACTGCAAATTATGTCATCAACAAATTTATAAATAAATGTTAGTGACAACGGCAATTTTGAGATTACAAGATCTAGTAAATAGTCTATATTTTAGGATCCTCCTCCTCAATCTCGTAAGGATGTAGTGGCGTCATGTAATTTGTTATTTTTATAACTATTTCTGTCCAATTATTTCTCTCCTGTGAGTTTTGTTTTGCTTCGGAGAATGAGTAACCAGTCATCTTCTTTATTTGATCCGACCATCGTACTGGACTAGGATAATTGTTGCTATAATAAGACTTATAGGACTACCCATTGGAGTTCCTAAAATTTGCTTATATAATTTATCACAAAAACAAAAATACTCCAGTGTTGTCCAGAGTAACCACCTGTTAAAAGTAGTGTCAGATAAATTATGTATCTATTTTAAATACCTAGTATCTAGCTGTATTGTCATCTATTACACCTCTGCAGACCAAATAATGTATTACCTACATAAAGCTCTATAAAAATTTAGAGTAAGCATAAAACGCTGCGAATTTATTATTTTTCGTAACTAAAATGTAAACTTTAATCCCTACATTATTTATTTATTAAAATTTTCTGAAATACAAAATAAATAAATAAGCGAACAAAATATTCAAACAATTTAAAAGCAAAAACGGTATTTTATTTTTTAAAACCATTTCCAATTAATTAACTTTTTCGATTTGATTCAATTTTTGTAATATTTTTTCAGCGAATGAGTTTTAAATTAATTTAAAAATACATCGAGGCAGCACTAAATAAATGAAACTGTTAATTACAAGGATCTACCGAATTTTTGTTTTAGTTTCGTTGTGTGGTAAAAATTAAAAAACTAATTATTTGAAATGAATTTAAACAGTTCTAGTATAGTATAGTACAAGTTAGTTAAAATATTCCAATAGATATTGCATTTTAAAAAGATAAAAAAAGTAAAAAGATACGTAAAAATGTCCAGACGTAGATCCACTGCAGACTTATTATGCCCGGCAAAATCCGAGGAAAGCGAAATGTGGGAAGACGAAGAATATCCTGGCTTAAGAACTTAAGGGAATGGTTTAAATGCAGTAGTGCAGAACTTTTCAGAGCGGCAATCAACAGAGTCCGCATAGCCATGATGATTTCCAACCTTCGATAGAAGATAAAACTTAAAGAAGAAGAAGATCCTCTCCACTCCTAACCTTCGGTGGTCCAGTGGAACACTGTGCCAGTTTAGCACCATCTGAGATAGCTATAAGGCGCACTGTCTTTCCTAGTTCAAAGATCAATGCTTGCCCAGACAAAGAATGTTCACTCCGAACTGATAGTTTCTTTCGTAAGGTGACATGTTTACTATTAAACTTTCCTTCACCTCGACGAAGGTTTAATAATAAAAACATTGAATTTTCAATTGGCACTCAGTGTAAGACGACTAGATCCCGATGGCAAGCAAGCAGACAATTTAATTAAACCGCGCTCCAATGCTCCAGACCATCCCTTTCCCCCTTATAGTAAACACTTTCAATCTAGTGAGATCTCCGTAACATCTGGTGTTCCACAAGGAAGACACTTAGGGCCTTTCCTTTTTAATATATTTGTTAATGACATTAAATCTCAAATTAACTCTAAAATTTTTGCTATTTGCTGATGATTTAGAAATCTATAGAATTATCGAAGACGTCTCACATTGTGAAAAACTCCAAATTGTTATTAACAAAATTATGGCATGGTGCAATTGGAACCAAATGAGCATTAATGTTGGAAAATGTCACTTTATTAGTTTCTGTAGAAGAATTAACAACTTCTCTTATAATTACAAATAAGCTGAAGAACCACTGAAGGCTGTCTCAACTGTAAGAGATCTAGGTGTTCAATTAGATTCCAAACTAAATTTTTGCGCTCATTTTGATTATGTGAATAACCAGGCATTTAAAATGTTAGGCTTCATTATTAGAACCTCTAGATGTTTGCATAACATTAATTCCATCAGACTGATTTACATTTCCCTAGTTAGATCTGTTCTTGAGTATTGCTCAGTCGTTTGGTCACCCACTTATGAAGTCCATATAGCCAAGCTTGAAAAAGTCCAAAATAAATTCATTAGGTACTTATGTTTTAAATTACACAAACCTTTAAGCGACCATTCCTACTCAGAAATTAGAAATACATTAAACCTTCCTAGGCTATCTTCCAGACGGATGTATGCTGGTGTTTTGTTTCTTCATAAACTACTGAATTCAAAAATTAATTGCAATGATCTACTGTCTCTAATTGACTTTAATGTTCCCTCTAGAGTGACTAGAACATCTCATAATTTTGCAATTAAATTTCATCGCTCTAACTTTGGTAGGCATTCTCCACTGAGTAGAATCATTCTAAATGGAAATAGAATAGATTTTTTGCTGTGCGCTTTGGAAAATGTCTGTAGAATGTGTTTAAAAAAAAAATTTTTAATTTTATGTGATTTATATTTGCTATGTGCTTTATATAATTTTAATATTTGTATTTTTTCTATATAGCTGCATCGCCAATTCTTTTCATACATATTTACTATATCTTTATAATTATTGTATCACTAGATAATACTTGTAATACTTCGTGTATATATTAAATTGGGT